>NC_139690.1:18415779-18676208 GCF_964106915.1 Podarcis gaigeae
TTGATAACACTCATACAGCTAGATAACCAAAGACAGAAACAGCCCTCCCTCTTCCGAGGGCGTCTTCTTGCTTTTCCTCCACTTTTTCTCTCTATCTCTTTTCTTTTTTTTCCCCCCTCCTCATAAAGCTGGGCTCAACTTGGCGGGGGTAGCAGAAGAAAAAACAAGAGTAGCGAGGTTTGGATCTTCGATCTGCCATCGAGAAAGCAAAAAAAAAGGAGGAGAGAGATAAAAGAACGTGAAACCTTTTGGGAAGACGAGAGAAGAAAAAGAGCAGCGTTGCACTTATTTAAGAAGGAAAAGCGGGAGAATGACCTGCTCTGCAGGTTATGGCTGGCAGAAGTCACCTATTGCTGAGTTCTGACTATCTGAAATGAGGCATTTCCCTTGGGGGGAAGCAGCTGGTTTACATTCAAATCCCACCCTGAGATACTGGGCTGATGTCTCGCCCTCTTTCTACTGACCAAGTTCTATACTCCTTTTCTGATGCTAAACACCCTTCTTTGGGAAGTGACGTCAACAGGGCTGGCAGCCAATGGGCGGCCTCGCATTCAAATCACCTCTCCTTCCCGCCTCTTTTGCTCTTTCCCTCCCACGCCTCCCCACCCAACACACATTCCGCCCCTTTCCTTTTAGGCAACAATATTTCTTCGAAGTCTGCCATACGTACCCCCAGCCCTCTCTCCCTGCCTGAGTTAAGGCCTGCAACACAACCCTGTGTTGCACACACTTGGCAGCCAGCCCCATTGAAGTGAACGGGGTTTCCTGCAACGCACATTTCCTCTTTTCTGGGGGGCTCAAAGAAACCCACTGCGTGCGTGGGGGTCTTGATTTTGTTCAATGGGGTCTTCCAGTCTAAACCCTGGGTGCCGCAAATTAAGATCACCCCCTTGACTAAGGGTGATCTAGCACCACTTTGTTGGGAGGTGGGGGAGGCCTGGGATTTTGCAGACTCTTGGGGGGGGGGGAATGAAATCAGATCATTTTAAAATCACTGGGGATGGAGAGGATTCTTGCACTCCGGAGCACGAAAGAGGAGCCCTTCTCACGTCCCAGGGCCCGATCCAGCGAATGTTAAGCCCTATGAAGTTCCCTTGAGTTCATTGGGAGAGATTTAGACACTTGCTAAGGGCTGTAGCAAACGTGCCCGATTATGGCCCCTATCCCATACATGTTTAAATCGCCACACTGAGCTATTAGCATGGGGAGGGGAATCTTCTTCTTAGGTTGGAACGCGTAGGACAGCAGTCATGCTTGAGATTCAGTTCCAACGAGTTTTGTGGGATTTTATTTTTATTTTTAGTTATAAATACCCAAACCCCAGCCAATACATCTCTCCTGTTGAAAACTCCCAACATGTAAAGTGTTTAATGTTGTCTGGATTCCTGTCTCCCAACATGTTTTTTTTAAAAAATATATATATAAATAAATAAATTAAAATTAAAGCAGAGACAGTTTCCCTCTTGAAACAAACATGGACATGGCAAAAATGTGTGGGCAGCTGAGTTTGGGGAGCCTAATCGTTCAGTATATTTTCTCCTCTGAACGATGCATTTTTCCCTAGAAGAATTGAAAATGGAAAACAAGTGCTTTGGAAAAAAAAATTCCCCAGTTACGAAATATGAATTATCTCGTATTTTTCTACGGCCTCCAGCCTCTCACTTACAATGCACACACATTGCTGCACGCCCTTGGCTCCAGCACTCTATGAAATAGGCACCACCCAGAATTAGGAGGCGAGATGATTAAAATAAATAAATGGTTTTATCCCTTTTTTCTTCTCGTAAGGCGTCTTTGCTTTGATCTGCTGTGTGTGGAAGACACCCGCCTCACCTTCAGCACCAACGCCTCGCTCCTGAACGGGTTTTAACACACTGGAGCGATCGACAACGAGCGATAGGCAACGTGCTCACAGATCAAACAAAACAGGCATTAGAAGCGATTACTGTCTGAACCGGCATCAGACACAATCTCTCCTCCTATCGGTTTCCAAACGGTCCCCAAACCGAGATCAGATCCGGAAATGCAACGAGAAGCATGTTTGATTGAAAACGAGCAGAGAATGAAGTAGAAGGTTAGAAGCCTGGGCAAGGGAGCGGCACCTAAGGAATTCTAGAATAGAGAATCAAGAGCCTCAGGTCCACCCTTTATTCCGAAATAAAAGTAACATCCAACAGGCCAATGCCAAGCACATTTTCAGTGGCAATCCTATACATGTCTACTCAGAAGACAGGCCTTTTTTAGCTCAATGAGACTTACTTGCAGGCGAGTGCAGGCGGAGGACTGCAGTTTAAATCACAGCAGGTTACTGATCTCAATGCACCAAGGTATATGTTACTCATTTCCACAGAATCCTAGAACTGTAGAGTTGGAAGGGACCACGAGGGCCATATTGTTTAACCCCCTGCAATTCAGGAATCTTTTGCCCAACGTGGGGCTCGAACTCACGACTCTAAGATTAAGAATCTCGTGCTTTACCGACTGAGCTATCCACGCCTAAAAAGCCTTCTAATATCACCTCCAGATCACATTCCCTGCATGGAATTCCAGATTGCTGCTAATCTCAGAAGGCGGCGGGATCTAACTGACTCCACAATCCTGCGCCTATTTACCCAGAGGTAAATCTTACTGTGTTCCCGGAGATTTAGGTTGCGACCCTTAATCCCCTTTTTCCTGTAACTAAAAACCCCGCTTGAATTCCACAGCTTACTTCTGAGGATATCAACTTGTCTCTGGATAGAAATGCACAGGGTTGCGCTGTTATGGAGTGAGTGGGTTTAGGATTGCAAGTCCAAACCGGCTAATATCCAGGCACTAGGCTCACCCTTATGCCACTGGGGCAAGAGAGATCAACAAGATTCTCCACGCACTGGATTCCATTCTAGCGCGCATTCCCAAAAGCAATCCAGCCTTTTCGGATTCTTTTTTTGGAATGTTTGGGAGGGAAACATAGATCTCTGCTTTTAACCATTTTCAAAAGGCTGTCTTTCCTGTTTTCCTATCGCTATGCACACATATAGCAATCTAATAATTAGATAGATTATATTGGGTAAGGGTGTCTTTCTTATCTCCGGGCTCTTGACCTGCACAAAGCACCAATGGATATGATCTAATAGCTTATTCTACTTCAAAAATTAAATCAACATTCTCGCGTGATTTTTCCCCCCTATAAAGATTTTTTTTAATTAAAAAAAAACCTAGCTACAAGGCTAATGGCTAGTTTAATAAACGACCTCGGAAGTAAATTCCTTTGATTTCATCAAAGCTTACTTCCAGGTAATGTTAGGGCTGAAGCTCTAAGGAAACACTAGAGTTCTCTGAATACCCCCGGGGCAAAATCTTTACGCACCGCCTTCCAGGTACAATGGAAAAGGGACCTTAAGGGGCTCTCAGACCATTCCATAGGTCAATCAATACACTTAGACTGAAACTAAGTCACCGAAAATCCTGACTTTGTCAATAAGTCGTAATTTCGGAGGAGGTCCACCAGGTACTGTGTTCTAATTCCAGAACCTTTGAATGAACGGAGGGATTAGATTTCAGGGACGACGCCCTCCGTCTCCATTCCCCCCACCATTTCTTGGAGGAAAATTAGGCTCCTTCACTCTCCCCCACCCTCCGTTTTCTTTTAATTTTGACTCGGAACAAACACGCTTTAAAAACACCGCTCGTCCTTTCCGAAGAGATCCCCCCCCCCACACACACACACACCCGAATGGTACACGCGTTGTTACCGTTTGAAAGGATCTGATTGGGTGGGACTGAGAACGTGTGGATCAAACCGGAGTGAAAGCAGTGAATGGGATCTGACTTCGGATCAGAAGCAGATCTGCAACTCCCTCCCCTCCTCCCACGGCCTAATCCAGTGTATTTGCAAGACAGATTGTTTTAAAGGACTAATCTTGAATTAGATTTCTCTGGACTAGAAGATTGGTGGGAAAGCGGGGGAAAGATACTGAACATTGAGAATTTGGGGTTTTCAAACAAAATCCAAATATTACTGATCCTCTCCCCAGGTCCAGGGGGAATTGTCGTAGATTTTCCTGAAAGAAGGAGGTGTGGTTCTCTTTAGTAAAGGATGATTATCCGTGGCTGGCTAGTAGGTCCCTCCGCTTAGTAGCCATTCCTAAAATTTCACCTTCCCGAATGCCATTTCCCAAATCCTCACACTTCTCTATAGAGTCTTAATGTTCTGCGCCTCCCCTTACATGTTTCCATGAAAATATAAAACCTTTCCGCCTGAGTCCACGTCTGTTGCCCGCAGGGCCCGGCACCTTTGCAGGAGCGAAATATGCGGTGCAATGGTGGGGAGGGGCGTGTTGATGATGCTCTCTCAATTTATTTTATTTTCCGTGTGGGTTGCAAGCGAAGGGAAGGGAAGGCCCATCAAGTTCCGAAGATTTCTAGCGAAAAGACGTTCGGAATGACGTTCTGGGTTCCACGGACATTCTATTCTGGGGTTCGCGATTGAATCAAGGATGGGGAACTGGTGAAACACACACACACACACACACACACACGGGTGTTACTGGACCCCAACTCCCATTAGCGCCAGGCATCGTGGAAAGTGGTCAGGGATGATGGGAAATGTAGTCCAGGAAGGATCTGGAAGGTCACCGGTTCCCTTTCTCGGAATAAAATGAGGCGCCCCCCCCCTCCAACCTGGCCTTGTAGAAACGCGCCGCTCGTTTCTGCCTGTACTGTTGTTGTTGCTTCTCCTCCTGCGTGGAAAACAGAAGCAGGCATCTCAAGGCCAAGCGCGCGATATTTCCTCCAGCGCCTGAACAGGATGACCGTAAAACATGCAAGGAAAATCCTTGCATTCATTATTTCTCTGTGCGCAAATACGCAGAAGCCACTTGGACGAGCTGATTTCTGCCCCCCCGCCCCCGCTCCATCACACAGGTAGCTTGCAAGCTAGGCAGACGATTCGATAACCTAAATCCAGAACCGATAGGTTCTGCCACAGTCAGAGTGTCTCAGCCTTTAAGGTACTACAAGACTCTGTTTTTGCTGCAACCCTCAGACATGGCTACCCCTCTGCAAGCATGCTAAATCTAAAACGTTGTCGTTACCATTAAGTGTGTGTGTGTGTGTGTGTGTGTGTGTGTGTGTGTCACACACACAGAGAGAGAATGGCGTAAAACACCTATATCGAGCCTATTGCGGAGTATTGACTTGTCTCCTCTTGTCAATATTCTATGCATCTGCCCGTGCAGTTGAACAGTATGTTTCAAATCGATGCTAAATGCCACAGGATCTCTCCGCTATGGGGAATGGCTGTTCTACGTGTGCGTTGAATCCTGATAAAACAGATTTGTTAGCTGAGTGGGTGTTGGAAATAAAGAAAGAAAGAAGATATGTGTGGATGGATAGATAGAATATTGATAGGACAGAGAGAGGGGGTGAACGACGGGTAAAAAGAGGGGAGGGAGAGATGAAGGGAAGGAAATAAGGAATTTTAATATAATCTAAATAAATCAAATAATCCCTGGATCAAACCACTATTTCCAGAGGGGGGCTTCGAATCCACGGAACATGAAGAAGGAAAGGAACCAAGGAAAGCAAGAGGCGACCGGATCCTGCTTTTGCCTGGTGCCAAGCTACTAGCCAGCCTGGCCAAGCAGTCGTTCCTGCCCCATTTCTGTCCAGCACTTTCCTTTCAAACCCCCACCATCATTCAGCAGGTAGGCTAGCTCTGGCCAGGCCCGGGAAAGTCATACCAGCAGCCTTGGGCCTAACGTGCTGGTGCTGTCTCGCGTAACGGATCCTCCGAGAGGCTTTTGGAAACTGGGAGCACGCCAGCCTTCCCGCAACTCCAATGAGAGGTCTCCTCCCTCGGGTCTCCGGGTGGGAAAATGCGGTTGGGTACTAACTCTGCCGCGGAACACAATTCCCTACTTCTCCACCGGCTGCCCAAGAATGAAACGTTGCTTAAATCCGAGGGCGAAGGCACTGGCCAAGGTGCTGGAAACTAGCTTCCCTTAACGTGCCTTCGTTGCCGCCACATATTTGCATCATCTGCTCACCATCTCTCCCCCACTCGCCTCTTGCAAAATAAAATAAAATCTCTTTATGCCCCCTCCGCTCCCTCCTTTCTAATACAATGGGAAATTTTCTGGTAAGGGACAGTAAACAAATAGCAAAATCGTGCATCAGGTTACATAATAAGAAATTCTTCCCCAACCTTAAAAAAAGAAAATACTAATCTAGGTATAATCCGCCTCTGGCTAGAGCTATTTGTAACGGATGGAAAATGAACGGTCCCCTATTAAATAAATATTTTTCCCCTCCTCGGAAATTATAAAAGATGAAGAAAACTTCCAGAGCGGTGGCAACCCTCTTAGTGTGTTGTTGCAGAGGGTCTGGTGCCATCTTAAAGACTGAAACTGCACCCCTAAACCCACTTATCTGGGAGTAAGCCCCACTGAACTTGGGAGGTGTACTTCTGATTAGAAATGTATAGGATTCCACTCTAACAAATCGATTCAGACTCGTTCACTCTTCCACCAGATCATCAAAGCTAGATGCAATTCGACTCTAATTGAAATAACAAGTCACAGCTATTGGCTGTTTTACAAGGATTGTATTTAAGGTGGTTGCCAACCTTCCCGAAGAGGGCTGCAGACTTTCTTTATTTTCCCTGGCCTCCAAGACTTTGGTAGACTGCAGGGTGCCAGTCTAACAAGGCCCAACTCGGATCCATCAAGCGTCAGTACAAAGACAGAGTGTCCTGGCTGGAGCCACGTCACCGCCATCCCCTACCTAGGAGTAGTAGGTGGGAGAAGATTTCAAGCGCGCCACTAAATCCAAAAGGCATCTTTCAAATTCCCTCCTACACCTCAGACGCGTAGCTGAGCCCGATTCTGGGAGGTGAAGAATGGCTCTTCATCCAGCCCAAGAGGAGAGCAATGGGTGGAAGGCGGAGAGGAGATACAGGGATGAAAATGAGGGCAAAGAGAAAGAGAGAGAGGAAAGAATCTACAACCCCACTTTCTGGGACTGTGCCCCCCCCCCCGCAGCCAGTGTGGCTGCTCTGAAGTGAACGGGTCCGTGTTGGAAGACTGGACGGGTCAGATCTTTCCAATACTGGAATGCCATTCAGGAGAAATGCTCCCCATCCCTATAGCTGTGAAATGGGCCTAGGGGGCATAAGCTTTGGCTCCCTTCTAACAGAGTGAGCTTTGTGCTCCTGCAAAGGGATGCTTTAAATGTGGGGATTTAAGGGTGGCGGGGAGAGGGAGGCGTGGGGAGGGGAGGGAGGAAATCGCGTGGAAGTCCCAACAGGGAGCCATGTAACACGGCTGTCTGTCTGTCGGTGCGCTGGTGCAGAAAAGGCAGGCCGAGCTCGCAGTCGCCGGGGCCGCAGGCTCGCAGGGGGAGCAGGCTCGGCAGCTACCACGCTCACATGGCGGCCTCCAGATTTCCCCAGTGATATTTCTCCATTCCACCCCTCTCCCTCCCTCCCTCCAGCATGCTTACACAACCCCCCTAGGCTGACTGTGTTCTACACCGTGTCGTTATTTCAACGCCCAAAAGCACAACAGAGAGAGAGACGCACACCAGAGTAGGTTTTTTTAGCGTGGCAAAATCATAACACACACACAGAGAGAGAGAGAGAGAGATCGTGCCTGGATTTACTGAGATGAGCATTTTTAAAAAGGGTCACAACCAGCCAGCTAGAAAGAATCGTAGCCCCAACCTTGCCGCACTCGCTTTCCAAGACATTCAAAATTAAAGAAGCCCTCCTGCTCTCCTCTTCTGAAAGAAAGAAAGAAAGAAAGAAAGAAAGAAAGAAGAAAACTACACACATCATCTCTCGAGGCCTTCCCCCTTTTTTATGCCTGAGCATGTCTGACGTCAGGTCTTCTTTAATTAGGGGAAAGTTATTTTTAGCCAACCTCGAATAACCACACACACGCTTCTTTGCTCGGTGGGCTCAGTCAGGTGAATCTCCTGGTTTGTGCTGGGTCCCCTCACCTCTCTCTTTGCCAACTCCGAACCGCAGATCCTGAAGGGTTCGGAGGGGGGTATTTTGGGAGAAATAAGAAGCAGGCTGGTTGAGGAAAGTAAGGGAGGTGAACTGGGAAGCCTCGCTTTGCCGAGTAATTAAGAATCCCATCATGAGCGGTGTAAACGCGGCCGCTCCAGAAACGGAGTAGAAAGCTGAGGGAGAGAGGAGGGCCAGAGTGTGTTTGTTTTTCTCTTTATACTGCCTTCCAAACAAGCGTCGGGGAGTGAGGGGACCGTGATCTAGACAGGAATCCGTGTCCTTTGAACGTCTGGCCTGTTTTGAGGGGCACAACTTAAATTATCATATGCTATATCCCCAGGCACACGCTCAAGGCTGAGGCCTAATGGGTGGAAGTCATTCTAATTCACTATTATTATTTTAATTGACTCTGAAAAATAAGAGGAAGAAAAGGAAGGTAAGGAAGGAGAAACGACGCCTAATAAAATGCAAAGGCAATAAATCCCGACGCACTTGCATTCGCTGCTACCTAGATATCAATGCAGCGGCTGTAACTTGCGATAGATATATCTAAGTTCCGCCCGCCCCCCACGTTAGTTAGGGTTTCTGCCTCCAATAACAGAAAATTAAAGGATTCATTCTTAGTGGCTGTCCTCATTTCGGTAATGTCTGATAAGCAATACTTCTAAATGGGATGCTCTCTAACTCTGTTTTCAAGGCCAGACATCATGTAAAAAGTGTAATTGTTGTTGTGGTTATCATTATCATTCTCTCAAAAATATCCACCGTAAGCCTGGGATATTTGAAATCCGTTTGTCTTAAATATATATAAATATTTTGCACCATGGGCATCGAAACACTACAAAACCCATTTTGTTTGTTAAGAGCATTTGCAATATTAACCATCCCATGCAAATCGCACACGCTCACCACAAACCCACGGGCCCTTCGAAAAGAACAAAGCCTTTTGAAATAACTGGTGGATGAAGAATCTTTCGAATGCCCTCCGCGTAAATAATAGTCTCAGAAGTGGCTTTTACAATAGCGAGCATTTGGGAGAAGTGGATCGATACCTTTCTAAGGTTTGGTAAGGACCAGCTCAGAGCAACTCAGTAACTATGTGAATGTCCAAGAAACCAACAACTCGTCCCCTCGTTTCTATCGCGCATCTTGGAAACAAATCCATAAACGTGGAAAATAAGCCTGAAACTTAAGGCCGTCCCCAACAGTGGGCCGACTGAGGCAGCTGCCTCGGGTGGTAGATTCGTGACAAAAGACATCAAAAAATGATGCATTATTAATATAATTATTATGTAATAATAATTTAATATAATTATTATTTACCAGTACCATCATCGATAGTGTTAGTGCATTTATTACTTTCTGCTGTTAGTGTTGTTATTAAATGCCGGCGATGAACTTCAAGGCCTCCTCGCAACACTTTTAGTTCCAACAGCCCAAGAACCGAAGATAGACGCACAGTAGACTCTCAGAATGCCTTGACATGGCAAAGGGTGGTAGCTAACTTAGCATTACTCAGAGTAGACCCATTTAAAGCAATGAACCTCAGGTAGTTCATCCTCACTCACTTTGATGGCTCTACACACCCAGCAGGACTAGCGTTGGCTACAACCCATATGCTATCAAGGGATACCTTTAATCTGGGACTGCGGGAAGACGCCACCGCCACCACGCTCCTCAACGGCAGCGTAACGCAGCTACCCGATCCACCCGCGCGCAAGTACAATCCAAGCAAGCTTTACTCGGGAGCCAATAATCACGCACGGCGCGCAGCGCGTAAGGGGATGGCAGCCTCGAACAATTCCACCCACCCCTGGTTCCTTTGGCTCCCCTCGCCTTCACGTGCGCAACATCCCAAGACCCCAGCTACTTCCCAAAGCCATGGATGCCTACCTATTTAAAGCTTTTTCCAGCGGGTGGGAGCAAAAACACACTGGCACGCAGACCCGGCTTTGTCAAAATCCAAAGCTTGCAACCAAGGAAGGTCTGGGAGGACTTCTCCCGGCACCCTCTTCCTTCTTCCCGAGCGCCTTCTTCTCTCTTCCCCGCGTTCCCACGATCTTACTTCCCTTCCCCAAACCTGCAATTCACACGTGCTCATCTTCCTTTCCTTCTTTGCCTCGTTTGCTTATTCAAAGCAGCAAAGGAAGATCAACTTTCTCTTACAGAAGGGGGGGGAGAGATATTTCTTCCCTCCCCCGGCACCCTCGATCGTTCCCAAATCCGTTCCCCTTCTGCCCCCCCCACCCCCCTCAAAACGCCAGCACCCCCCTGAACGCCCCCCCACCTCACGCCAGACGCTGTTTCAAAGGCGAGCAGCGCCATCACTCCATAGCCGTCTCCACCGCCTCTAACCCAACCGAATCCCCATCTCTCTTTTCTACGATGGTGGGCCCAAAAACCCACAGCCTTTAACGCCTTCCCCCGTGGTTGTGGGGGAGCGAGAGAAAAGAAAGGCAGGCAGGCAGGATTCTCGGCGAAGAGCAAGCAAGATCAGCACTTACACGCGGCAGCTCCAAGCACGGGTGATGGAGAAGGCAGGCAGGCAGACAGGCAGAAGAAATCCGTGGCCAAGAAAATAACAAAAATAATAATAATAAAAAGGAGAAGAAGAAGGGGCGAAAGGCGATTGGAGCTGCTGCGTAGCTTATTTTCCAGCCGAGGATGATCCACGGTTTCCGTCTCGCTGTGTGGGCCTTCTTGGCCGGCCCCCCTTTCCCCCTTCTGGCTCTGAGGGAGCGGAGAGAGGGGTGGGGAGGAGGGGGATTTAAGAGAAGGAGGGCGCCTCTAGCTGGGCTTCCTTCCGCGCGCCCAGCCAGCTCCTCTTAGCTCCAAAAGCTCTGGTCGTTTTCCAAGAAAGCCTGGTCTGCTGGCAGGCTGGGTGACGTCAGAGCAGCAGCGTCTTACTCGAGCCAATCAGGGGCGGCTGGAGGAGGAGGAGGAGGAAGAGGAGGAGGGGGAGAAGCGAGGAGGAGGGGGGAGGGGGCGCTTGGCCAGCCATCTCCACCGAGCAGAAATCTCATCCTGCCCTCCCTCTCTCAGCCTGTAATTAAGACTCCGGTGGAGCTCCAATTAAAAAGGGAAAGTGGCTTGTGGCTGGGCGGGGAGGGGGAGAGGGAGTCCATTCTGATAGGCTTGCATAAGGACGGCCTTTTGAAAACAGCTCAGGCAGGCTTAGAAGAAGAAAACCAACACTATACCCGCCCACCTGCCCCACCAGCCCCCCACCAGTCCTTAAACCCTCCTGGATAGGGGAATGACCAACGGGGTGGAATTCTGGGCAAGTAAAAGAGGCGGGTTTTTGGGGGGGGATGTTTGGTTTTGCTGCATTCTTTGCAGGGCGTTGATAGAAGGTATTGTGGAACTGGGGGTAATGGGGTTTGCTGAGCAGACCCCCAAGTCTTTCCGCATCTTGGGATGGGGGATTGAGTAGAAGAAAAAGTATTGGAGCGGGAAGGATATTGATCATAGCCTATTTGACATAACTGATATTTTTGTGACAGTGGTTAGGTGACCCTCTCTCTCTTCCCCTCCTTGTTGCCTTTATAGCCACCCATACATCCTGTCTGTCTGTCTGTCTGTCTGTCTGTCTGTTAATTCTCCTGATGATAGATGGGATGCGCGCCATAGGTCGGTAACCAGATGGGCAGATATGGCAAACCAGAGGAACAGCTCGCGGGCACGTTGGATTTGCACCTGGATTCTGGGAAAACCTCTTTCCCCACCCCACATTTCCAAACCCAGAGAGGCTCCCTCCCCAACTTCACCCCCCCCCCCACGGTGGGATCTGAAAGCCAGGGAGGAAGGGGGTCGTCCTAGAGACCCTCTTCTCTACTGGCCCCTCGCTTTCTCCGCTTGCCTCTCTCTCCATACCACTCTTTGCCCACCGTGGTTACCTTGCCTCGGGCGCTGTCCAAATGCTGAAACCCAGCCCGGCTTTTTCCCAGCCTGCTTTCTCCTTCCGTCGCGTGGATCAACCTTCCCCCTCTACCTGTCTCTCCATCCCATTCCAAGCGAATTAGGGGCCTTGAAGAGGCCAGGGAAAGACCAGCTCTCTATCCGAGATCGGGCAACTTCGCCCTCCTCTGCAGCGAGGTAGAAGGGTGGGAGGCTGCGGTAGTAAAGCGAGGGGGAGTAACGGGGAGGTGAAGACTCCCCCTCCCCTCCCTCGCCCCCTCCCCTTCCCCCGCCCTCTCCCTCTGTCGTCTGCTTCCCAGGACCGCCGAAGCCGCGGGGGAGGTCTTGCCGCCTGAACTTGCCAGCGGGGTCTACCCCATCCATCAAAATCCAGACAGACAGACAGGCCAAGTTCATGAGCAATCAGTTTAACCCCTTGCAGGCCATTCCTGTGTTGCGCTGGAACAGACGACACCCCACCCCCCCACCCCAATAAAACCGACGGTGCGAGGCGGTGCTGTGTTTAGGTGAATGTGGGCGTGTGGACGTCTGAATTGGAATTCGAGCCTTAAATCAGTTCCTTCCCGTTTTGTTTCTCTTCTCTCTCTCGTCTTGATTCCACGTCTCCCCCCGCCCCGTGCTTTCATTAGCCTCGAGCAACTCTAGTCGCTGTCTTATTTATTTATGTATTTGGATCCCCTCCCTTTTTTATAGTAATTGCAGCTGCACTCCTATAGCCACTTATCTGGTCATAAGGCCCACTTCATAGGACTTACTTCTGAGTAGACCTGTCTAAGCTAGCACTGTACACCTGTTATTATTATTTTATCTCCAAACCTCTTGTTTCTCTTTCCTGCTCAGCCTTCTGTTATGTAATGAATTTATTTTCCATATGCACACAAAAAATAATCTGCATTTTTCTGTATGCTTCGCTTAAAAAATTATTATTATTATTTAACCAACCGTTGCTTCTGCAACTCTTTTCTCTGGGCCATTAATGTTTCCCAACTTGCGACTGTAGACTCAATCTGTATTATACACACACACACACACACACACACACACACACATGCATATACATATATACATATATATGTATATATATGTGTATGTATATATGTATGTATAGATAGATATATAAATATACGATCACACAACACGGGGTAATAAAGAGGCGCTATGGTATAAAACGTTGAAACCACAAGAACAGGTATTCAAACCTAGCAGTAACCAAACTTCGGAAGAGGCAGCTATACAATAGATGGGATAGCTACAAAAATCTTGCTGATCGCTTCGGATTTCTGAACGGGAAAATACAAATTCCCATTTAGAAGATGCTCCGAGTATCACTGCGCTCTCTTAGAAAACACCAGGCCCTGCCACGATTTCTGTCTCATTTTGCTTTATGACAAAGGGTCGTATTTTATTTTTTAAAAAAATAATAAATAAATATTTTTTTAAAAAAAATAAAAATAAAAGCAACAACAGCAAATGACATCCTTCCTTTCCCCCGGAAGTATCTGAGATAGCGTTGTGTGGGTTAGATTTAAACTCTCTGCGCGAAAGGACGAGCACTGAAAAATCATTGCGTAACTGCGGAGGAAACGTCAGCCAGCAGTTAAGAGAAAATAATAGTAATAATCCCCTTCCCGACCTACTGCCGTCTCTCCGTGGCTGAGTTTATTTGCCCTAACAATTAATTCGCCAGAGACGAACTTTTCACGTTAACAGCGCTTCTTTATTTGGAAACCTTCGCGTTTCCTATTGAATTAGCTTTGCTCCGTTGGCGCTGAAATGAAGACGCCGAACCAACTTTTTGCCCGGAGTATTTTCTCACCAGCGCAAAGAAAAGTCCCTCTCTAGCTTCCCCCTCCCTCTTCCCCCCGTACATTTCTTTTCTTTCATTTTTCTTTCTCTCTCTCCCTCTCTCTCTCTCTCATTCATTATTTCTTTTTCTCCTCCTTCTCCTTCTTCTTTTTTAATTCAACCACCCGGGGGGTGGACGTGCCTGGCAGTTCAACTACTTCCAACCCCTTTTGTCCCGCCCGCCCCGGGGGCTCCATTGTCGCCCGATTGAGTGAAGTTTCTGCCAAGGCAACTTTCCAATGGTGACCATGGTGCGGCGGGTGTGTGCTGTGTGTCTGGGTGTGTTTAAAGGCACACACCACCGGGGACCTCGAGCCCGAGGAGTCGGCGTGTGTGTATGTGTCTGCGTGGGTCGACCTTTGCTTGTAAAACTGCTCTGTGCTTTCCGAAAGGGAATAGTTGAGCGTTGCAGGAAACAATTCGCTTTGGGATTGCGTGTGTGTAATCTGTTTAGATATTGATATAGACACACAAGCACACATAACAGATAAGAAAGTCATAAAGTCAGGGCTGGGTGTGCAATCTTCCTATTTTTATTGCAAGGGGTGTACTCTGCTAAACTCACAAAAGGAAGGATAATATCCAACTAATATATCATAGTTTCTATACACATCCACACAGAGTCCAGGGCAGAGCTGGTCCAGCCCACTACGTTATCTAGTGCGCCAGGAATCTACTACCACCAGACTAACATCTCTGAGGACGATGGGGAGAAAATTCACGAGTTATCTGCTTCTCACGGTCAACCAAACCCTCTCAGTCCTCAACCTCTTTCCCTAGCCCCCATACGAGTGAATGAACATTTCCTCCATGTCCTCCCTTGTGTGAAAAGGAGAATATCGGACTGCGATCCGGATTAACGGTGTGCAAATAAGACTCCCAGCCTTAAAAAAAACAAAAAAAAAAACAAATTGCTGTCCCTCGCCTTTCCCCTTGCTCCATACGAAGCACGGAGAGTTCATATGGAGCTGAGGGAAAGGGCTCCCATATATACCTTACATCCCAATTTTAAAAGCGGGTCTATACTCTTTTTTTTCAATCAATCAATCAAAATCCTAAAGGAGGAAATTACTATATTGTCCCTTCTCCTTCCTGCATACAAGGTGCTGTAAAGTCTTTCCACAATCTCAAACACACAGATAATAAGTTTTTGCCTAAGAGAGCTGGCCTTCATCTATGGAGAAGGAGAGGGGCACCCTCCCCCTTCCTAAAAAAAACCTAGAAGTGGCCGACTAAAATGTGCCGATGAGTTGCCCAGAGCCAGGATCCAGAAGGGTGTGTAGCTAGAAAACTCTTCTTGACAATCCAGACAGAGTCAGTCAACAACCTTAGAATGGCTTGTGTTTCACACTCACACACCCGCGCATGCACAAACACACAAGCGTGTGTGTGTGTGTGTGTATTCCACACCCCCTCCTCTAAATCCTAAGACTCCCTAAACGGAAGGAAGGAAGACACGTGTCCGGGGCCACTGCGGCAGCCCAAGTCAATTTCAGACAGTAAAAGGTCAGAAATTCCACTACAGGACTTGTGATTTGTTGTGGTGGGGAAAGCCCCCACCCCCCACCCCCCACCATCATCATTTATATTCCAGGTTGAAAATTTAGCCTTCTTCTGTACCCCCCAAGACAAACTCCCCCAGATCTCCGCAGCTCCTTAGCCAAGAACCCTTCTAAAAAGAAAGAAATGAAGAGTCATTTTCTCTCTACTGTCTCTTAAGCAAACGCCACGCAATAGGAACCGCGATGACCTTACCTTGCCGGAGAGGACATGGCGACCCCGTCCGCTTTGCTGGGTCTCAGCTCTCGATCTCTCTTCCTGGGAGGGGGTGTCCCCTGAGCGCTCCCCCTCCCACAAATGGAGGGTCCTTTTTAGAGCTCCCTCCCTGCGCTCCTCCGTCTCTGTGTCTCTCTGTGCAACTGAAGCTCCGTCGCTCGTCTCCCGAGCAGAACAACGAAGGCTGATTTCCCCCCACCGCCCCTCTTCCCTCCTCACCTCAGAGGGAGGCGGGAGGACGAGGAGGACTGCGGGGAAATGTCATTTTAGGATGTGGGAAGCCTGTAAGCAGGGGCCATGTGGGGCCAGAGCACCCCACGTAGGTCTATACGTCACCTATAAAAAGCCCCCGGAGCCTCCTTTCCTCCGAGGCTCCTGGCTCTTGATGCTCGCCTAATAAATATATGAATATCTATAATAACAAGCCTCGTCGCTCTTTTTCCTTTTCTTATAAGAATAAATGGGGGAGAGAAATAACTTACAGACTTGTGCTGAGGAAGGAAGAGAGGCAGAGGTTGGGTGAGTGATGGGGAACATCGCTGAAATATTTGGGGTGGGAGGAGAGGGGCAGTAGTTGGCGTCCAAGGATGGAGGGTCCGCAGACTTGGGGGAAAGTTTGGAAAGAGAAAAGGGAGAGGAATCCCAAGTCCTCGAAAAGGCAGGAAGAGGCGGCATGGGACGCAAAAGGCGGAGAGGGGAACTAGGTGGGGGAAACTCTCAAGCATGGGGGGTTTCTCTCTTTGCCCCACCGAGAGAGAGAGAAGGGGGTCTCCGTCCATCGAGGGGTTTATTCCAGCCCCCTAGTAGCCTAGTCTGAAGAACCACCGCGAGAAAGCTGCCCCGTTCTCATTCCAGCCCTGCCAATCGAGTTTTGGCAAAGCGAGCGAGGCGGCGTCCACACGCTCCGCTGGACTGGATTGCGGAGCAAGATGCGGAGCGAGGCTTCTTCTGCGGCCGCCGCCGCCTTCCGGAGCTCGCACTCGCCTGTCCGGTTGGGGCGCTGCTAATGCGAATAAATCCACAGCCCCCTGCTTGCCCCCTAACCTCCGCTCCCCCTTTCCAGTAGTCCAGAGTTTCCCCACGGGCTCAGGCTCCCTCCGCGCTGAGCGCTATCTGGGCATTTCTGCCCACGGGCAGAGCACACTATCCTCACGACTAGGGTGACGGAACCGGGGGAAGGGATGCGTGCACACCATAAACGGATGGGGAGCCCAGTTCGGAGGAAGGGAGAGACGTCGGGCAGTTTTCTGATCTGAGGTCTGCGTCCTCACTCAGCCGCGTTTCCCTTACGCACCCAGTTCCATTATTCGCGCTCGCGTGTGTTTGTGTGAAAACAGTGTCCATAAAGAACGGCAGATGAGATAGACGGCTGGAGAAAAAGACAGGTCGGTCTAAGTTACACACACACACACACACACACACACAACCTGCCTTATAAACACGCCAATAGTTTGGATGGAAGGAGGCACACCTATTGTTGTGTATGTATTACAGGGACTGTCGATTTACATTCGTATAATTGTTTTTATTTTTTTTATAACACGCCTGTGTGTTTGTGTGTGTGTGTGTGCATCTATCTGTTGGCGTGTACGTGTGACTAAGTGACTGACAGTGACGATACATCATTGGTTTTATTTTTCTCACGCCTGTGTAAATGTGTGCGAGAAAGCACGTGCTCGTGTGTAGCAACAGTCGCCGCATTTTGGACAGTGACTATCACACGCACACACGTGCGGGTGTAAGAGGCCAGTTTATAATATCCCGTTGCTGTTGCAATCAAAATACTCCAGTTTCTACACTGGAACAACTTTTCAACACGAAGCTGTCAAAGTCCAGCCTTTCGCCTCCGCCACTTCCACACCTAACACACACACACCCTCCTTGCAAACCAGGGAAAGTTGTCTAATAGACATTTCTAGTACTTGACGAAGCAATGTTCATGTGAACTCCCTGAGACGCGAATGGTGCCGAACGTAGTCTCCGCCTTAGGAATGGACAAAATTGCAATAGGCATGCACACGCAATAGAGCAACTGAATATCCACATTGTGGATGTGTGATCGCTTTTCTTATCGCTTTTATTAATATAAACCCCCCCTCCAAAAAAAAACACCCTTCTCCCGTTCTGTTTTGCAAATATCATGCTCTCTCTCTCTATATATATATATATATTTAAAGAAACATCAGAACAACGCCGTTTGAAATTTTGGGTTGTATTTTGAGTGTTCTCAAATAGCTTGGCTTTATGTACTATACTCTCAAGAAGAAGCAGAACAGAACCCAAACGTTGGGACTCGATCCAACCCAAAGTTCAAAACTGTCTCTGGTGCTTGTGATCGTCGAAACGGATCTCTCTCTCTCTCTCTCTCTCTCTGAAATCAATGAGACTTCATAAACCTCAATTTTGCCCGGAATGCTTTTCCATCGCGCCCTGCCCTGGCCCATTTCTTCATCTTCCTTTATTCCATAAACCTTTCCCGCCCGGCTTCTCCTGCCAAAGGGCTTCTAGAAGAGTTGGGTGGAACGGACGTGGGCTGCAACCGAGAGAATTAAACCAAGCTCGAAGCTATGAAATCAAGAGCTCGAGAAGTTGGGTGCCAAATATAAAATACCACCAGCAACATCCTAGCATGGTCTGGGAGGTCTCTTTGCCTCCTTCCCCCGACCTAGAAAGGTAAGATTCGGTCTCCCTCCCCGGACAGATCGGATCCTTTGGCTTATCCAGATCCACATCTCCTGTAATGGAATGTCTAGGGACACTTCTGGGTCATCAAGCGACCTTCCTCACCCCCCCCCCTTTTTTAAAGATGATCCCCTGAGTGAAAAAGGGCAGGGAAATAAAAGCAAGGAGAATGGGCGAAGCTCTTGACCCCTGACCTCCGGATTCTGTTCTCTTCCCTCTGAAGCCGCCCGGGAACAAAAAGGGACCGGTTTGTTTCAATGAGAAAGGGCAGGCGAGGTTAAACAAATTCCCTTTTCTGTCAATTGTCTGGCCTGTTTATTGCAATCACGTTAAGGTAATATGCTTGTTTACATCTCTCCAGGGCTGGGTGTCGTCTTCGTCGTCCCCCCCCCCCATGCTCGCCTTGTTTGTTCTGGGGGGGGGGGGGGGGAAGAAAGAACGAAAAAAGAAATCTCCCTTTTCCTGGAAGATTATTTTCCTAGTGGTGACTACTTCGGGGTTAAATGTTCGACCTCGATTAATATTTTCCAATTAATTAATTAATTAATTAATTACTTCTAATAGCATTTCACTTAAGAAATGGATTTCTGGTGCGAACCTTATGAAATTTATGGAGATAGAAACCGAATTTGTTTTTCTTACACGCACGCACACATTCCTAGATGGTCATTTCTAAATTCTAAAGTCTGGCTTGTGTGTGGTTTTTTTTTGGGGGGGAGGGGGTTGTTTTTTTTAAAGGTAAATATTGAGGAGCGGGGACGAAGAGAAAATGCACGGTTACACACCCCGCAGATTTGGAACATTGTCAGTATCTAAACGGTTTCCCGCAAGAAGTGGAAATTCCATTGTGACGCCGGAAGATTTTCAGTTTTTAAAAGCGCACTTTTCTTTCTTTTATACATTATTTCCAGGCAAAAGGATGCTGGAGAAAAAAAGTAACCGGAGGTGGCATGAGAATCCGGTTGCTTCGCTCCAGGCACTACCGATTCTGCAAGCAAAAAATAATTTAAATAGAATAAATTCGTGAATTTGTAATGTTTGTTGTTTTAAAAAAGACAACATTTACGCTCCCCGCCTCTACAATTTTCTGGAACATTCATCCACTAGGACGAAATCGATAACCCAGGAAAGAGATGAGCCTTCCGGTGTATTTTAACCGAAGCAAAATTCTGCTTGTAGATTGTATGAAAAGACTGGCGTTCAATAAATGCATATTTTGTTTGTATGTTTACTCTTTGGCTTAAAATGTTCTTCCTCCTATATTTTAGAGAGTATATCAGTTTGCAATATCGTGGGACGAGGTGCCTACGCAATAAACATGGCAGCACGACTCTCCAAGTTCTCCTCTGACGTTTATAATATTTATATATAAATAAATAAATCATACGCCAATGCATGCACCCACAGTGAAACACTCAGACACGTGAAAACAGAAACCCACGGCATATTCACAGAGTTCGCCTATTTAATTAAAGCTATGCTTTTACATTTATATTCCCTAAAATATTATTCCATCGAGAATCTGATGGGAGTAGGACAAAACCTTCTAAATATATAAGGAGGCTGGCAATGCATAGATGTGCGACATTTAATTTTAGGACCCTTCCTGCCAACATCGGTTTTAAAAGGTGAATGACGATTTTTTGTTTTAGGAGTGTTATATATTTCCAAGTATCCGAAGCTGTTTTGATTGGCAGCTGCTCTGCCAGGTCTGCGGTGAGCAAGGGCGGCCCCTAGCGGCCCTTTTGAGAATTGCACGGCTTTGCGTCGCCCAGCTTTGTAGACGTTACTCCAAAAAAATATGTATTCTATCTTTTTGCTCCTAATTCTCCCCGCCACTCTGTCCCAAAACACCCACCATATTTTATGGGTTAAAGTTGAAGCTTTTGCATTTCAATGCCATCCTAATGCTATTATAAAACCTGGGTTTGCCTTCCCCACCATCCGACGACCAGGCTAAGATGTTTGTTGTTTTTTTTAACATTTGCTGGCTCGCTTAAGAAAATCTGGAAACGGAAATTTTCCCACGAATTTCTTATTTGCTACTCATCGTCACTGAAGGCTCCAACGGGTTCCACACGCACTTCCCTGAATAAAACACACTAGATTACAGTGTTTCCGGTGGAATGCTTCATATATATATATTTCATTTTCCTTAAAGCACAATGCTTTTGAACTGCGAGAATTTGATGCCAAAGGATTCACTCCTCCCACAAAACTATCCATAATCCCACAAACTAAAAGGGCATTCCGATACTAATATGGATTATTTTCGTTTCCCTTTACCGCCTCAAGAAAAGAGGATTTTTCTAGGAGGGGCGCCCGAAGAGAACAAATAAAAAGAAAATTAAAAAATCGACAGAATTGCTTCCATTCTGTTTTCGTGACAATCTTTTCATGTTGACCTTTTGGAGATCTTTCCTCCCCCCCCCCCCCCCTTCAAAAAAAAAAGGAACCGTTCCGGAAGGAATGGAACTTCTCAAAATCCCTTTATATAGCAGGAGAGGCACTGGCGGAGGCGTCAAACCTGCAGTTTGGACTTCAAGGCATACTAACCTACGGTCCGTTTTGTTGCGCGGAAGGCCGGGTTGCTTGTTTGAAAATCCTGGGTCACAAATAAATTCGCTCCCTCATCTCCCACCCCGACAATACTTTCCTGCAGCTGTATATGCGCCCGAAATTTGGGACCACTGGGAGACATCATAGCCATGCTAGTCCCAATCCTATGCCTGTTTGCAAATAAATAACCCTGTCTCCATGCGCGCTGCAAAGTGCAGGGATCACAGTAGTTTTTTCCCGGAAATACTAAACGTTATAAGGGAACACCATCGTCTCCCACCCGTCTCCACCTCGTCATTATGAATATGCTTTTGCAAAGAAACCTGGTACTTCATTGTATATTTTTTTTAACTGGCAAAGGCCGTAGCTGAGTGGCGGAGAGAAGGCTTTGCTTACAGAAGGTCCCAGGACCCACGTTCAATCCCCGATGGGGTAGGAGACCCCTTGCCTGAAACCCTGGAGAGCCGCTGCCAGACAGTGTGGACAACACTGAACTAGATGGCAACTTCTTGGGGTTCTCTGTGTCTCATCTGAACAGAGAAAGCTGTTTTCCACCCGCGATTGTTCAGGATTTTCTGCCTGCCTGGTGTGCCAATATTTGGGATTTCTGGCGAGGGTTGGTTCAGCAGAATTCATTATTCCCTAAATATATACACGGCTAAACCCCCTCTTCCTAAGGCAGGGTTGGGCAGAAGGTCAATCTGCTGCATCTCCTGGTAGATCTATGCAGTTTCGCAGTAGATCGGCAAGGATTTCTGACTCCAAATAACTTAACAAGAGCAGCAACAAAACGACCCTAACCGCTAAAATAACGCTGCTGCGATGCTTGGGTAACTAAGAGTGAGTTTTGGTGTGGCGAGTTCAGTTCAGTTCTGGTCTTCAGAACAAATTCCTGGTCTTTTGCACCAGGCGCCAATTGGCGCATCCAAGGGTTTCAGATTGTGTTTCAAAGTAGATCCCACAAGCCTGAAATCTGCCTTCCTTGGTAAAGAAGCTGAGCTCTTTCTCGCTGGGGGGAAAGCATTCTGAGTCTGCTTTTTTCCTTGTCCCTTGCTTCAGAGCAAACCCCTTCAGAAATGCCCGTGTCATTACTCTGGAAAGGAGTCATTCGAAGATATTGTTATCATTCACTTACAAAAAAACCTAGGAGAAGCCCAGATCCTTGCCAAAAGGGGTCTTTTCAGAAATCGTGCCAGCTTCCTTTCGTTGCGCGACCTCTGCCTTGTTTCCTACACAAGTGAGTATTTTTGCATGAGAGAGAGCATGGAAGAATCTTAATTCAACAAACTGATCTGTTAAGGAAATCCTGGAACCCAAGGGAAGGAAGGAAGGAAGGAAGGAAGGAAGGAAGGAAGGAAGGAAGGAAGGAAGGAAATGAGTTCATATGGGAACAATTGTGATCAGTAAAGCTATAGAGCCAGTGGAATAAGAGTAGAAATTCAAGGATGGGGGGGGATGAAATGATTTCATCTCTCATTGAATTAGAAGTGTATATAGTACACACACAACGTATGTATATATTATTATTTCTCTCTCTAAGGAAAAGATATAAAGCTATAAAGATATAGCGCCAATGTGTATTTGGAGAGCCATAACATCCTGGCACGCATTTTCAGCTGGCCTCATGTAGTTGCAATGCCAAGTATCTTTTGTTCTTAGCAGAGGATATAATTCAGCCAAAGTTAAGCATATTTAAGTCTCCGTGGAAGTAGCTGATTGGTGTTCTGTCACTTGAAATCAAAGCATTTTTTAAGAAAACGTTTTAACTATGGCTGGATTGTGTCCAAGTAGTTTGATTGGGTTTTTGTGTGTGTGTTTGCGTGTTCTTTCTTTAATGCGCTAGACTAGAAAGTGAGATCAGCGACGGCCATTTGAGCAGGGTATGAAAGCTTCCTGTAATTATTCCCTTTTAATTTTAGGGCTGGCACAAAATTTCCTTCTCCTGCTCTGTGTGGTCAGAGCAAGACCAAGCCACTTTCTCTCTTAAATCTTTGATCATCAGCCGTGCTTTCTGGGGCTGTTGAGAGTTGCAGTCCAGAACATCTGAAGGGCACCAGGTTGGCCAAGGTTGGCCGTAGGAAACAAAACACATGCCATTGCTCTAATCATGGTTGCAATTTGTTTTATACTGTCTTTAAATCTGCATTTTTTATTTCTGTAACCTCTCCTAGGGCCTTCTGGTGAAGGGCAGATAATAACCAAGAACAGTTTCAAGACACAACTGAAGGCTGCAAAACAAGATGCAATTATGAGTCTATACATATATATTTCTTGACTGGCTCTCTTGCCTGAAGTTAAACATATTGAAGCACTACAAGATCCTGCAAAGTGCAAAAACAGGGCTGCCAACTTGAACAAAATATTGGGAGGCAGGTAAGCCCCCCCTGCATAACTGATCACATGATGCAGTGTACAGACACCATTTCAATGACAATGCCCATCAACATTGGGGGGGGGGCAGCCTCCTCAGATATTTTATTGGGGGCAGAAGCCCCCTCTGATTCTAGGAGTTGACTCCTATGGTCAAAAGTGACACACTAGAGGTAGTAATCTGTGGATCTGGTGTCACATAATACTTGTTCTGCATTCACAATAAATTGATCTTTTAGTGTAGCAGCAGTTACACTTTGGAACTCCCTGCCTATTGACATCAGGCAGGAGTCTTCACTGTACTTTTTAAGGCACTTGCTATTTTATCTATCCAGACATGGAGAATCTTGATGTGCGGTCTTTAGCTTATCATTGACTTTAATTGATTTTATAAATGTTTTCAGTACCTATTTTTAATCTTCTTTTAACTGATCATTTTATTGTTTTATTCATCTTTGTAAAGCATTTTGTGGTTTTCTTGCAATCAAGTGGTATATAAATGTTGCAAAATAAATAAATAGTAAGATCTCCTGTACCACTATAGGGCAGGAGGCAATCCAGCTCCACTGTTGCTTGCTAAGTGTGTTGTGGCACCCTAGGGTGCCTAGAATGATGGTTGGGGTGCTGTGGGCAACACTGGCCACCATCCCTCTTTCCTTCCCTCCCTCCTCTGCCCTTTTGCTTCTCTGCTTCCCAAAGGCTTGCATAGCTGTTTGTTGCAGCAGCCCCAGCTACAAGATCTCCAGGGGAATGGTGCCTCTGGGACTGGTGGGGGAGTGTTGCTGGTTGCTAGCAAGCAAGTGGGTGAGGGAGTCCAGCCAGCCAGCCAGTCTGCCAGCCCTTGCTTTTGGGAATGTACAGAAGAGAAGCAGGAGGCCGGGCAGGCAGGCAAGCACTGTGCTAGCCTTTCTTGTGCTTGCTGTGTGCAAGGCCTGCCTGGGAGCTCAATGCCCAGTGCTGAAGGGCAGCCTTTCCGCCATGTAGGCCTGGCAGCGCCCACTGTTGCCACTTCTGCCTTCCAAGGTAAGGTGTTCACCTTTGGCCAGTCTCTGTTGGACCACTAAGGCTGGGGATATCTTCTTCCCAGGGCCCCGTGGGGCGGCACCTCTCTTTGGGGTGGGCATGGGGGCAGCTCAGAGATCAGGGGCGACAGCAGCAGCTGCCCAGAGGACTCCCAAGGAGAGGGGAGAGGAGGCTGAGGGAACCCTCCACAAGGGAGGGTGTTTGAAAAAGGGCAAGAGGCTGCCAGCTCTGCAGGCAAGGGGTGATGCAACTGGGCTCCTGAGCCCCACAGGGGTGTCACAGAAACAATGTGGTTGGTCAAGGGAGCAGTGGACTCAAAAAGGTTGAAAACCTCTGGTCTAAATTAAGGTTACCAGATTTTTTTCAAAGAATCCAGGGACACTTTTTTTAAAAAAAGATAATTTTTATTTATTCATTTTTTAAAAAGAGAAGCAATATCTTCTCTTCTGTGGTCTCCTCCATCACACGGCCTTCCTACGGGCCTGCTCTCTTGGAGCTCTAGCCGCTGTGGAGAAGGCTCGGCTCAGGCCTGGGCTCAGGCACATCCTTGCCCTCCCGGTGCTCTACTACCTCTCCTTCTCAGCGGTGTGGCAAGGTCGGGGCTCCACTCTTTTTTATCCTTCCTCTTTCTCTCTCTTCCTTCTCCTTCTCCTCTCCTCCTTCTCCCTGCATTGGCTCTGGGGTTTTTCCTGGCCCCGGAGCGCTGCTGGGCAGTTGACTGTATGGCTGGACACTCTTGCTCCCAGCTCAATTTGGGTCACGGGGTGGGGGGGCAGTGGTTTCCCCAGTTGATGCACCAGGTATCCCTGGTTCCTCTGTGTCGGCAGTCTCAGCAGCCTGGAGCCAGCCTGGTAGCGCAGTTGGCTCTGGCTGGCTTCAGGAGCTGCTCACTGCCGTGGCGCCCGCCATTTTGCCTCGCCAGAAGTCCCCATATGATGTGTCTTGTGCCGTTGAATCAATCACATAACATTCATTCCCTACTAATAAATCTACAACACTTAAAATATAAATCCAGGGACATGAAATGAAATCCGGGGACATTCCGGGGACGGGTTTTGTCCGGGGACAGATTTGTAAATCCGGGGATTGTCCTCGGAAAACGAGGACGCCTGGTAACCATGGTCTAAATGGATCACGTCGATCAGCAGTGGGGAACCTGTGCCCCCCACCCAATGGCTGTCAGACTTCAACTCAACAGTCCCAGCCTGTGTGGCCAATCGTCAGGGATGATGGGAGTTGTAGTGCAGCAATATCTGGAAGACTCAACCCTGGCTTGGATATTTTATTCATGGCACCGGACGCTACAGGATACCCCATTTTATCCTCACAAGAACCCTGTGAGGTAGGTTGAGAGTGCGTGACTGGCCCAAGTGGGCATCATGGCTGAGAGGAGATTTGAACCCTGGTCTCCCAGGTCCTATCATGAGTCCCTCTAACTACTACACCAAACTGTTGCTTCAGATTTATTCTTATCCTTTTTTCACCTTGACTTTCCCTGATCCATAAGATTGACCTCTTGTTATTTATGAACTCCTATGTTTTATCCCCTTTTGTATCTATAATGCTGTTTTTGACTATACCGTTTTATTGGGCAGCTCCTGCCCCAGAGCAAAGCACTCAGGGGATTTGCCCCATGTCTTATTCAGGAACTGTACGCTTCCTTTCCCCTTCTCACCAAGGCGCACCCCGCCAGCCACATAGGGTGGCATTCCAATACGTGACAAGTCCCTGGTTTGTCTGTGTGTCTTCTGTTTCATTTCAGCTGCTGAGGTTTTTAACAAATTCCTGGTGGGCTTCTCGAACTGCCCCAGACCCTGCAATCGTCATCTATCTAAGCATCCCCTCTGTGTGCCCCCTTCCTGGGAGGTCCGGAGGGTGGCAACATGAGAACGAGCCTTTTCGGTGGTGGCTCCCTGCTTGTGAAATGCTCTCCCTTCGTTAACCATATTCCAGACTGGCATCTATGGGGGGGAGGGAGGGGCGGCAGGTTAGATCAACTATAATTGTTCTCATTTCTTCTTTGCCCTGACCTGCCCCTACGAAAGGAGGCTGAGATCAGAAAACATCATGGAATCCCAGCTGATCTTTTTAGACTCACGAGCACCCAGAAGTGGGGGATATGACAAGTTTTACCAAACTGTGCAGCTGAGATTTATGGTTGTGGGTCTCCACAACAGCACTGAAGAATTGAGAAGCAGGCCCGTCCTTCCTGCAGGCCCGCCCCCCACCCCTCCGGCAGCTCCCAATATCTAGGAATTGTTATTTAAACCACTTTAAAAGTCAGGAAAGGGACCCAGCCCAGCTGTTTACTGGAAGCTTGCCATCTCATTATCAGGAGTGTCTATTTGAAGGCATTCCTCCAAGAACAAGCCTAAAGCATTAACTACACAACCATTACGGGTGGTTATTGGACCATACTTTGGATCGTAACATCATTATAAGCCAATAACGGCTCATAACAATATCTCACTTTTAACACCACTTGTCACAGTCAGAGGCTAAAGCATGGGTAGGCACACTAAGGCCCGGGGGCCGGATCCGGCCCAATCACCTTCTAAATCCGGCCCACAGACAGTCCGGGAATCAGCGTGTTTTTACATGAGTAGAATGTGTGCTTTTATTTAAAATGCATCTTTGGATTATTTGTGGGGAATAGGAATTTGTTCTTCTTTTTCTTTCTCCAAAATACAGTCCGGCCCCCCACAAGGTCTGAGGGACAGTGGACTGGCTGCCTACTGAAAAAGTTTGCTGACTCCTGATCTAGGCCATGGGTAGGCACACTAAGGCCTGGGGGCCGGATCTGGCCCAATTGCCTTCTCAATCCGGCCCACGGATGGTCTGGGAATCAGTGTGTTTTTACATGAGTAGAATGTGCCCTTTTATTTAAAATGCATCTCTGGGTTAGAGCCTAGGACTTGCCGATCAGAAGGTCGGCAGTTCGAATCCCTGCAACGGGGTGAGCTCCCATTGCTCGGTCCCAGCTCCTGCCAACCTAGCAGTTCGAAAGCATGTGAAAGTGCAAGTAGATAAATAGGTACCGCTCCGGCGGGAAGGTAAACGGCATTTACGTGCGCTGCTCTGGTTCGCCAGAAGCTGCTTAGTCATACTAGCCACATGACCCAGAAGCTGTACACCAGCTCCCTCGGCCAGTAAAGCGAGATGAGCGCCGCGACCCCAGAGTCAGCCACGAATGGACCTAATGGTCAGGGGTCCCTTTACCTTTACCTGGTGTTTTTACATGAGTAGAATGTGTGCTTTTATTTAAAATGCATCTCTGGGTTATTTATGGAGCATAGGAATTTGTTCCTTTTTTTTCTTTCAAAATATAGTCCGGCCCTGGTCCCTGTCTGAGGGACAGTGGATCGCCCCCCCTGCTGAAAAAGTTTTCTGACCCCTGGACTAAAGGCTCGCTTCGAGCTTCTTTCTTGAACAGCCCGGTTAATCTAAACAGGGTTCACCCCCAGAACCAGTGGGGGGAGGGCAGGAGGGTTTTGTCCTGAGCCTGAGGCTGAAAGTTGTTGTTGTTTTACAATTTTAAATAGATGTTTAATGTTTATGCACATTGGGTGAAAAACATGACACAGTCTTGAAGCAGTATATACATGGCATTAGCCACAATTCATCTGTAGCCAGTAGTTTCTTGAGAAATACTCCTCTTGGATGTGTTTTCCCTCAAACCAGCTTCCAGCCAGTTAGAAAATGGAAGCCTCAGGTAAGCTGAGGTGTGTACATTGGAAAGAGCCATTGCACATGTGCAGAAAACAGCTTCAGTGAACTGGCGTTTGGAATGGGGAAGCCAATGAGATGAGGTGCCTCAGGTGAAGACGTTTTTGACCCTTCTCCAGTGTGTACAGCAATGTAAAAAAGTGGCTTGACAGGGGGAAATGACCTCACTGCGTTTCAAGCCACTAATGCGTACATGGCCTCAGTTTAAGCAAATAAGAGCTGTGGCTTGGTAAAAGGCAACCAATATAGATTTTGTCATATTAGAGTTGAGAATGCTCATAAATATTAATAAATATGTATCAGATCTGAGGGCACAAGATTAGACTGTGATGAACATGTTCCCATCAGATCAGAGGACTGTAGAAACCACTCAATATTTTTTTGGTGCCCTATTTTGTTTTGATGTGCCATCTCCCCCCCCCCCCCCATGACAACTAGGGGTCTCAAAAGTTGGGCCTCTGTGAATGTCTGAGAAGGCCTGTTCTTTAGTGGTGGCTGATGCCCATTGCAAGGAACAAAGTAACACTTTTAGAAGCCCTTAGCACTGAAAAGATTATGGTGCCCCCATATGTAATTCAAACAAACAAACATCTTATACAATATACACTTTTTGTGTGTGTGTGTGTGTGTGTGTGTGTGTGTGTGCATGTGTATGAATGAATCAAATACATATAACTCAGAAGAATATATCAATAATAAAAGCCTTGATTTATTGCAGCACATGACAAGATTGGATTTATTAGTAATACTTCAGTCTATGTTAGTAGGACACCTCCTGGTGTAGCTCAGGATCAACAGCACTATATATTCGAAAAAGTAGTTTATCTGACTGTCCATTCGCTTCTTCTCAACATGTTCAGACACCTCTTGAGATCTCATCACCAAACTCAGCATACTGCTCTCCGAGGTGGCAGTCTTCCTCAATGTTTAGGTGCCAGGTGCAATTTTGAATCAAGATGGCACACTGAAATGTAACTTTGGCTTGTCTTTGCCTATTTTTTGGCATAGGTTCGACCATCCCTTGATATATCATTATCGCCAAAATTGGCATAAAAAGGTTCCTAAGATGGGGGAAGAAGTTTTCATTGGCGCTTGGATCCCACACACCATTTTGAATCAAGAAGGCAGACCAAAATACGACTTTGGGTTTACTCCACCCAGTTTTTGGCATGATGGGTCCAAATGTGCAAATTGCACTACAGTGGTACCTTGGGTTACATATGCTTCAGGTTACAGACTCCGCTAACCCAGAAATATTACCTTGGGTTAAGAACTTTGCTTTAGGATGAGAACAGAAATCGTGCAGTGGCAGCAGGAGGCCCCATTAGCTAAAGTGGTGCTTCAGGTTAAGAACAGTTTCAGGTTAAGAACAGACCTCCAGAATGAATTAAGTTTTTAACCCGAGGTACCACCGTATTTATTTAAAAATTGCAATATTATTTGGTTTCTAAAAATACCTGGGCAGCACATGGCACTCCTCACCGCTAAATAATGAAAACAGAACAGAAAAATAGAGGAAGAGTGTGTAGTAAGTTCTGATTTTCCCTATGATTACTATTTCCATGCTTAAAAGCACAGAAAAAGCACCTATCTGGCCTGCCTATTGGGTATTCTAGCACCATAGGCGCCGACTCCATGGGGCCTGAGGGGGCCCGAGCCCCCTCAAAAATTCGTTTGGGGGGGCTCTGCCCCCCAATAATTTAAGAAAATTATTAGTTATATTATGCTTTGTAAAATCACAAAATTATGTTGGTATTTTTTTTTCCTTGTTTGACGATAGTTACCTTTTAAAATACATTCAGTAATGAGTTAAAACAAAGCCACCCCCGATCTAGAGAGGGGGTGGGGTTGCGGGCTCTTGACCCATCAACAATCTCGCGGGGCTGGCGTCAGCCCCGCGAGAAGCGGGGATTCCCCCTAGCTCATTAATATTCACCGCCCACGGCGGCAGCCAATCGGCTGCCGCAAAGGGCGGGCCCTCACAGGTTCACTTAAGGTCGGGGCAGCCCGGGGCTCGCCCCTTTCGTTCCCCCAGCAGCAGCGGTTTGGAGGTCTTGGGGCCCCCCAATATTTTTTATAAGTCGGTATGGGCCCCCGCCCCCCCAATATTTTTTATAAGTCGGCGCCCCTGTCTAGCACTGACCCGTAGGGCAAAGGTGAAGCCAGAGCCAATGAGAGGCAAGCCAGTGGATTATATTTTTGTCCCCATCACCTACTGAGTTCTAATCCTAAACACACTTGCTAGGAAGTAAGGCTTGTTTCAGGTGATGGGGATAAGCTGGAAGTGCAACAGTTGGGATCATTCCTTTCGTAATTGAAGGGTTAATTAACCAAGGGGGTGGTGATGGAGGTGATGCTTGGAGATGTTTGCAGGAAGCTTGGAGGACTCTCCAATAAGCAGGAGGGAACCGAGGGAACAATCATGGTGATTCGTATGCCTTATTGGCACAAGCAGCAAATACACACCCTGGAGGAAAGGGGTCAAGTTCACTGCATGTACGGTGTTAAAGGAAAATATTATAAAAATGATGTATAGATGGTACTTAACTCCTGTAAAATTAGCAAAGATATATCATAATAGTGATAATCTATGTTGGAAATGTAAAGAAAAAGAAGGTACCTTTTATCATATGTGGTGGACCTGCCCCAAGGTGAAAGACTTCTGGGAGAAGATTTATAATGAATTGGAAAAAATGTTGAAATATACATTTATTAAGAAACCAGAGGCCTCTCTTCTTGGAATAATAGGTTTGGAGTTGCCCAAAAAAGATGTTGGATTGTTTTTGTATGCCACAACTGCAGCTAGAATTTTGTTAGCTAAGAATTGGAAATCACAAGAAGTCCCAACAGTGGAGGAATGGCAGATGAAGATGATGGACTTTTCGGAGCTAGCTGACCTGACTGGAAGAGTCCGCGACCAGAAGGAGGAGGAGTACCAGGAGGAATGGATGAAATTCAAAGACTATTTAGTTAAATATGCTAAGATAACTTAACTGGAAAAACTTCCAAATATCGGATAGGCTTAGGATTTAATGATGTGATGTTAGAGAATAATATGTTTAAAGTCAAAATGAAAACAAAGTAAGATGTTAAGTGATTAAGTTAATTTTATGAGAAAATTGGTTTTGGAAAACTGTTACAATGACATACACTGAAATTCAGCCAGGGGGGTTTGAGGAAGTCATTTAACAATGTTACTAAGATTGGATCAAGTACAGTTAAGAGGTATGTATGTATGTATGTTTGTTTGTTTGTTTGTTTAAAATTTTTGGAAAACCAATAAAAACATTTGAAAAAAAGAAAAAGCAGCAAAAACACACCCTAGAAAGAGAACACAGATAGACAAAGAGAACCTCCTGATACCTCCATCAACTTCTCAGCTTAGATGACAACATGCATGGGCAGTGGCTTCCAAACTTTCAGCTTCTGGGGTAACGCTTTTCACATCAGCTTTGCAAAGGGTTCTGGGGCACATTGTCCGCAGGGAGCATTGGCCAGGCCAGCAGGGCAATGTCGCTGCCCTCTTTGGAGAGCCTACCTTATAACAGACCCATCATCACGAACAGCACAAGGCCCAGCAAATGCTTTCTTATAGAAGAATTCCTCAGGTTTCTGTAGCTTGAAAGTTAGCAAAGAGTATTAAATATCAACTTAGTGTTTTTATTATTAAGAAGCAGACAACACTGCCACCTGGTGTACAATAGGGAAAATACTTCCTGGTGGAACAAAACTTAAGTACCCCTTAATTTCAGACTAAGTGCAATTCAGACGACTACGCATCCTGATTTGCTTGCACAAAGCTCAGGCACAGGTTAGATTAAATCCAGTCTTTATTGAGCGTTTTTCCTGATTTGTTTGCAAGGAAGGTCAGTCGACACTGAGCATTCATCCTGATTTGCTTGCAGGCTGTTTACACGCCTTCCCACACTTTCCCACGGTCACATGCAGAGGCGTAAACTGTTACGGAGTTGCGCGTCCTGTTGAGCGCACGAAGACTTCCAGCGCAATCGTGTCTGCTCAGAAATGACTGAGTCCAACGGCGCTTATTGGGGCAACAGCGAAAATGCAAAGGTACCAAATGTTAGCCGTGGAGAACAAGCGGTTGCTCAATTACGGAAGCCAGTGATTGTTGCCAAGATGGTAAAAAAATATATATCTGCACAGAAATCGCGACTGCATAAAAGCAAAAATATAATCTTGCCACTAAATCCCTCTCGCTCAGTGGCGAGCTTGCAAGCCCTCTCGACCGCGGCAGGACTCGAACCTGCAATCTTCTGATCCGAAGTCAGACGCCTTATCCATTAGGCCACGCGGCCGCGCTGGAAACAAGGTCTCCGCTAGACCTATAGGAACTTGAGAAGCAGGAGACTGGTTCTGAAGTATTCTGGGAGATACCATTTCCTAGCGAGTGTCAAGGGGGGGAGAGGGGGGGAAGAAACTAGGGGTGGGTGGGAAACAAAACCAGCACCGCCTCTGTCTGAGGCAAACTCATTGCTTTCTCTTTCTTCTGCTTGTCCTCTCAATATTTCGGCTGTGTTTAAGACGCGAAAGGAGACTTTGGTAGCTTCCATATAATAATCCCCCCGTGTCGGGCGAGCTCACTCCAGTCGCGCGCCGGCGGAAGGTTCGCCTCGTGAGCTCTTGGGCGGGGCGGAGTTTGGGGTCGTGGGCAAAAATCACCTCATGGTGTTTTGGGTGCTTCGTGTGCCCACGAAAGGGGGCGGGCGGTGGGGGCTGCTGCTGGTGGTGCTGTATAGCTACTTCTCCCTGCCCCCACCCCATTTTTTGTGAGGAGGGGTAGCCTTTTTGGGGGAGGGGGTAAAATAGCCCAATTTGGGGAAGGTGATAAATTGTGGGCGCCCGTTTTGGGTTGTGGTGCTGGTGAGGAGAATAAATATTAGCTCCTTTGGGTGGCATGGAAAAGAAGCTAAACTGAGAGGGGTAGGTAAAATTTTGAGATAATCTGTAGATATATCTTTTTTTCGTTTTTGGAAGGGGGGGTGAGTTGAGAATCAGAACTATTTTCTTATGCCCTCTGGACATTTGGTGTCCAAAGTGTTAGTGGTGGTGTTTTTACTGTGTTTTTAATATTCAGTCAGAATATTAAAACCCAGTTAGATGGGTGGCAAATACTAAAATTATTGTTATCATCATCTCAAGAAGACAAGTATAATCATAATTGTTTTCATAGAATTGTAGGGTTGGGGGGGCTGTTCTTAGCAGTCACAGATATTATGGACTGCTTTTCTATTTCACCCTCCAGAGGGCTCTGGACACCTGTATTTATTTATGTGGCACATAGTTAAAACTAGGGAGCTCTCTCCCACAGAAAGTGGTGATGGCCACCAAGTTGGCTTTACAACAGGAGACAAATTCCTGGCCGCTCTCCATGGCTAGTGGGCATGATGGCTATGCTCTGCCTGCACAGCTGGAGATAGCAATGCTTCTGAACACCAGTCACTAGAAACCAGGGGAGAGGAGAGTGCTCTTGTGCTTGGGTCCAGCTTGTAGCCTTCCCAGAAACATCTGGCTGGCCACTTTGAGAACAGGATTCTGGGCTAGATTGGCAGTTGCCCTGATCCAGCAGGCTTGTCTTCCATTCCTATACATATCCTCATTTACCCTCACAAGAACCTTGGGAAGTCAGTCTGACTGAAAGATAGTCATTTGACCAAAGTCATTTTGCAAGCTTTGTGGAGGAGTGAGGTTTTGAATCCTTTGTCTGAATCTGGAACACTTGCCTAGGCGCTTCACAACTTAAATACTTTGTGCCTGGCATCTTGGGCAGGAAGATGGCAAAAATTCTACACGAAACCTCAATTCTGTTAATACTTTTTGTCTCCTGATAGATCTTCTGTATCCTCCATGCTGCTCATTTCTAGTGAAGATGAAGCGCTTGGTGTGGAATACAGGTCCATTCAGATTACGGGGAATGCAGAGATGGTCCTCGGGTTCTTCTGCCAACCGCCTGGTTCAGGAGGAGATGGCACAAGATACTGGTTCTGTCCCCAAACAGCAACGCATCAATCCACTTGGCATCCAGATGCTTTCTAAGCATCTTCATGAGCAGATTTTCCGGGGTGCCCAGGTTGAATATTCAGAGGAAGACATCCAGAAGAGTGTGGCACACTTGCAGAAGCATGACTTGTGGGGCAAAGAGACAACTACACTTCCTGATGTGGAATTGCAGCTGCCCCAGTTGTATGGGGCCAACATCGATGAGCACTTCCGTATCTTGGCACAGAAGCAGAGCCTCCCATATCTGGAGGCTGCTAAGGAACTACTTCAGTTTGGGATCCCACCAGTGCCCCTGGAGTGGGCTTGGAAATCTGGGTGGACACGATATGGACCCAGTGGGGAGAAGACAGCTGTTGATTTCCCTGATGAGCGGGCCTTGGTGTTTGATGTGGAAGTGTGCATGAATGCAGGCCAATGCCCTACGCTTGCAGTAGCTGTTTCCTCAAATGCCTGGTAAGATGCCGACAGCTCTGGTAGAAGGGTGAAAGTTTTTGTTCCTACAAACTTTGTGTAAAAATAGAACCTATTGGGCAACAATAACATGACCTAGTCAGTGTCCCACTACTTCTGTCCCCAGTGTCCCAAAATACTTTTTTCATTGTTCATTGGTTTATTCCAGTGGCGTAGCGTGGGTTGTCAGCACCCGGGGCAAGGCAAGTAATTTGCACACCCTAACCCGTGGATTTGCGCCCCCTAACCCTAACCCCCAGATGTTGCGCCCGGTGTGGCCGGCCCCCCCTGCACCCCCCACGCTACGCCACTGGTTTATTCCTATAAACTTTTTGGCCAAAGACCCCTGATCAATCAGCATCTCACATTTAATAGATCACTTCATGTTCTTATTCAGTTCTAGGTCTCATACCATAGGGCAAGGCTGGGGAGCCTCAGTTCCATGCAGCCCTCTAGGTCTCTTTCTGGCCCTTAAAGGCTCCACTTCTCACTGGCCCTGCTTCATATCCCGCCCCCCCCCCTTTTTTTTTAATGATTGAAATGTGTCCTTGCACTTTGATAATGTTTCTTGCTTCCCTGTAATTAGCTTACGGTACATAAGTACAACTTGTATTTGTTGCTCTGCCAGTGTTTGCTTTTGGTCCCACCCACCACTGGCATGTGGCCCTCAGAAGTTTGTCCAGAGAGAAATGTGGCCCTTGGGCTGAAAACTCCCCTCCCGCTTATACATCATGCTGTTATCTTTTCTTCTGGGGTTCTGTTGTTGAAAGAGTGCCAGAATGAGAATAAATGTTTCCACCTAGAGTTTCCTGGGCTTTTGTAAAAGAGCAAGAACAAGAAACTGTGCTTATGAAGAGACAATTAATGTTGTATTGGGGGGAGGGGGTTGTGTAACCTTCCTTTATATATTTGGAGGAAGCCCTCATTGTTGACTCACAAAATTCCTAACCAGATGTGTGGGTTGTGCACAGATGCTGTGGGACAGTCAGAGGCGTGTTAAATTAGAACACTGGAACTCTCACCTCCTAAACTTCTTCAAAGCAAAGTGAGAATTGGAAAAGGGGCTGCATTTTCCTTGTTTTCTTGAACTTCATCTTATGAATCCTAGTTTAGCTATCCCTTCAGTACACGTATACTGTGACCACGTTAAACTAAAATTTTAAAATTAAATAAATAAATGGTGGTGACGATTCAAAGTGTTTTCACATTGCTCTTCAGTTGGAAAAGCCCACAAAGCAACTTAAAAATTAATAAAATAACACATTATTTGCCACTATGCTTACAAAGACACGGCATGAAAGCAAAAAAGGGTTTTGGGAGGGAAGAGCCAAACAAGAGGCACCAAATTCTTGATGTTAGGTTAATATGACCATGTCCTTGTCTTCTATGGCAGTGTGATAGCTGCTGGGAACCTGATCTATTTGGACACTGCTCTGCATGCTAGTCATCTGTGTGAATGTGCCCATTTGGTTTGGACAAGCTTTACATACAGCAGGGGAACACTCCCCCAGAGCACAGGTGTTAAAATCAAAGTTGTTTTAAAAGGTAGGTGCTCCTGTAGTGTGATCTTAAGTGTGCTTGCTCCAGAGCATCTCCCACTAAGTTCAACAAGATTCATTCTGTAGTAAATCTTCTTAGGATTGTAACTTTTTTTTTTCAAAAAATGAAATTGATATGGGTGTTAAAACGAGTGCAATGCTGCAGTGTTCTTTCTGAAATTACTAAATTCTCAGATCTAGAAGGTGGGTTCACGTGTTCTATAGTGCCCTGGAAAGAGTGCTTTAGTTCACACAGCTGGGTGTGTTTGCTCCCCAGGTACTCATGGTGTAGCAAGCGACTGTTAGAGGAACGGTACACCTGGTCCAGCCAGTTGACTCTGTCAGATCTCATCCCTCTGGAAACGAGCAACAGCCTTGCCAAGCAGGATTGGCAAGAGAGGCTGGTGGTGGGTCACAATGTCTCTTTTGACCGTGCGCACATCAAAGAACAGTACCTGATTCAGGTAAGTCATCTTTGTCTTCCAATCTGTTCTGCTTACTTTCTTCTTGTATGCAAGCTGTTATTGGTGGCTGAAGGCTAGTTGTTTGTGGTAGCATGTATCAATTCAGTTGTTATAGCCATGAGCCATAACTGTTAGGAAATTGCACAACAAACAAGATACAAATAAATACTTGTAGAAATGAAGCTTAGCAGATCAAATATTAGATCTGTATTGAAGCAAAATTTTCCCCACAGCAGTTAGCTAGGTTTTTATTATTATTACAAAGTCCTTGTGAATCTTTGATGCTGCAGTTGCAAACAAAGCAGCTGTCCTTGTTTGCTTGTCCAATGATAGAGCTATGTGTTCTGCTATTGCCTTGTATCTTTAAAACCCAGCCATTGCTTCTCTGCAATCTGCTGTCAGAAGGGGTACTATTTGCAAGGGGAAATCCATACATGAGGAGGAAGGGTGATTAATGCTTCATTCACCTGCTGCTTTTCTCTCCAGCAAGGTTTCAAGCTCCTCTTTGGATCAGATGTATGAGTCTGGAATCCTAGCTGGAGAAAAAGTAGTTGTGGGAAGGAGCTGCAGGTGTAAAGAGGCAGAAGAGGGAAGGGTTAAGCACCACCCTTCCCTCCTGCTCACCACTCTGATGCTGCTTTGCAGGGGAGAAGCTGCAGTCAGAATTTCAAATCCTCAGGGTAGAGATAGAATGTATAGTCTGGGTATGAGCCGTTAGGCTAGAATTTCACCTGATAGCAGGGTAGTTAAACTGTGAACTCACAAGTTTGAATCTTGGCATCACACCCTGCCTGTGATCCCTTCCTGAAGTATCTATTTGGCTTCTGTTGGTAAGACATGATGCTGAACTTGACTCTCAATTGACCTGTTCCTGAACATACATCATAGCAAGTTCTATGTAATACTCTATTATCCTCCAGGCTGCCTCATTATTGTTGCTTACTGTATTTCCTACCTGCACTTCACCTTGAGGTCCCAAGGCAGGCTATAACAATATAAAAATATACCTGTAACTTTAAAACTAGTTAAAATAATTTACAATAGGAAGAAGAGGGTTGGCCCTCATAGCATATATATCCTAGATGTTGTAGGCTAGGGTATAAAGAGGTGTCTTTAGCATATAACAAGAGCTATACCATGTTATTTTTTGGTTTGCTATGTATGGCTCTTTGTGTAAATGAATGTCGAAATGGCAGTGTTTGTGACATTAAAACAACTATTTCAGGGCTCCCAGATGCGTTTCCTGGACACCATGAGTATGCACATGGCCATCTCCGGGCTAACAGGATTCCAACGCAGCCTTTGGATGGCAGCAAAACATGGCAAGCGAAGAGGGCAGCAACAGGTGCAGCAGCATATCAAGAAAACACGGAGTAAAACTGATGGCCCTGAGGTGAGTTGGAAAGGCACAGAGGAGTTGCATGCTAATCCCTCTGTTTCTTGACAAAGCCGCCCCAACGGCAGCACTAGATAAGATTGTAATGTACTCCAGCGTATATTGAACTAGAGATTCCCCCCCCCCCCCCAAAAGAGCAGAAGGCAGTTTGGAAGAAAGACTACTGCTTGTGGTCTGGATGCTAGCTCCTCTTTGGTCTTCGGTAAACAGATTTTTAGGATTTTATATTGTTTCGCAAACTAACAAATCCCATTTGTCTAGAGGTGACAGTGAAACAAAGATAAATGTGTATGTACACATTGAGAAGTCAAACTCCTTTCCAACCCATTTTAAGTTTTTTTAAACTATTTTTTTGTTTTGCTTTGGGTGTCAGAGTCCTTTCTGGCTCTACATTCAGCAACCTTGATCAAGTCATACTTATATATAACATGGGAACCACATTTTTAATACTCTGTCCTATGAGAGGAGTGGAGAAAGAGGTAGATAGATATGTTGTTTTTATATCTGAGGTTACATTAGCTGGGACTGAACACTTTATTTCTCTCTTCCAAAATAACTAATTGCCCTCCCTTCCTCATAATTGCATGTCTTAATGTGTACAATTTTGTCTCTTACTAAAGTTGCAAAATGCAGTTCCACCACCATGGGGTTTTTAGTAGAAGACTGACAGAGATCACCATAGACAGTTGGGAGAATTTTTTTGGCAAAAGCATTCTGAATTGGTAGTAGAGGGGAGAAGTGCAGAGCCAGCATGGAGGAGATTGGCAACATCCTAGATGTGAGAAAAGTTTTGTTCAGTAATATGGACTTCTGTTGCCTCTTGCATTGTCATTGTTTCACAGGCAATCCTCCAATAAAGGCCTGCCAAACTATAGCTATATTTCTGTATGGATGCCACAGTAAGTCTGATCTACCGATACATCAGAATGAGGTGGTGGAGGGCTGAGATGGTATAATAGATGGCTTTACTTTAGACAGAGTGATCATATTTTTAAATAGTCACCTATATATTCTTAAAAAATACATAAATAGAAAACAAACTTGGTTGACAAAGGACTAGGATAGAACCTTTCTCCCTACTGTGCTATTTTTCTCTTGGCAGGGAGGATTTTTTCTTTTGTAGAGGAGCATTCAAAATTGGAATTATTTTTATGCAGTAATGCAGTTCAATATACCATCTCAACTTTCTGCCACCTCTTTCACATGTGTAGATGAGGCGTCCTAGGACTTGCCATTTTTGTAAAGATCCTGGACTGTGTAGATGTTCTGTGTCATTCTGAGGGTTAGAACTAATCAGAATGGAAGTCTTATTCCTATAGATTGAGGACGCAATCTGATGGTTTCTTAAATGTTTTTAAATGCCTTCCATCCAAAAGTGGGCATTTTGGGGGTTTGTGGACTAGTTAGTCATTACTCTGCTGCCTTACTACCTTGCAGGTTGCCTCCTGGGACTGGGTGAACATTAGTAGCATCAACAATCTAGTAGATGTGCATGCCTTATATGTTGGAGGCCAGCCACTGGAGAAAGAAGCCCGGGAACTCTTTGTCAAAGGGAGCATGAATGACATCAGGAATAACTTCCAGGTAGGGAGATAATCTATAGGATGGTATTTTTTAAGGGAAGGAATCAAGGGACCACTGCTTGGTTGTAGAGCATATGATTTGCATGTAGAATGTTACATGTTTAAAGTCTGGCATCTCTAGTGTGAAGGAAAGAGTCTTGGTATACCTGAGAAAGATGTATGATTTCAATCTGGAGCTCTTTTGCCAGTCAGAGGAGAATACTAGGATAGATTGACCGATGGTGTGACTTAGTGGAATGTGGCTTTTGATACAGGTGTACATAATTTATTCTCCCATTCCCTCTATTCTCTCTGTCTCCCTTCCAAGGACCTGATGAGATATTGTGCCCTTGATGTCCAGGCTACTTATGAAGTATTCCAGGAGCAGCTTCCTCTCTTCTTGGAAAGGTGAGTATTTGGGGTGAGGGGTTCTGAAATGTGGAATTCTTTTTTATGGTGTGTTCATTTATGAGATAGCTTGCTCTGGGTTAGCCGATAGTGTTAGGTTGCCTTTGTGTGTCAGAAGCATCTTAGGGACAAGATGGTGTTAGATTATCAATAAACCCCTTTACATTTTACCTTGCTAGGGATTCTGGTCTCACCTTTCTTTAGATACAGATAAAACTTGCAAGGTTCAGCATGGTGGTAAAGTATCAGTACAAATCAACCAGTGTTACAATTTTGTGAGAAAGAAACAAGAAGCAGTATCTCCCCAAACATCTTAATCCTTCAGAAGTGGTACAAGTGCATATACAAAATTTCTCAGTGAAAAAAAACACAGATAATAGTTAACCAGAAATTACAATGCACGTTGGAAAACTGAGCCAAATAATTCTGGGAGTTACATCAAACAACTTATCATATTAAATAAAACGTCTGTTGTGACAGGCAGGGAGAATGTGAGGGGAAAGCTTGTACAATGCAAAAACCTGGGGGGTGGGAGTAGGCACAAAATGTCTTGTCTTTTGTGGAATCTCATTCCACCAGGTGGGAGGAATAGCCCTTGTGGGCAATCTGCCCTTGCGGACTGCCCAATCCAGGAGTAAAGAGTACAATTTTGACTTTGCTTTTAAAAAAGAGTGCCCCAATTCCAGAACTTAATTTGCTTTATTGGAATTAATGACATCCGTGCACATATGAGAGAGAGTGAAGGGGTCCATCTGTTACCCAGATCAGTGCTCTCAGCTATTGGACCTTGTTCCTAGCAATGTGGCCTCAGCCTTTCATCTACATGGATCCATCCTTGGTTCTGTCTGTTGGTCAAGCATAGTGTGACAGACTCTTACGATCTGCTTCCATTGTATGCTAAGGTCAACAAATGCCTAGTTTACATAGCTTAGTCCAGTTGCTTCCAACATTCTGGCTCCACTCTTATTACCCCCTTTTCTGTTTCTTGGTTAGGTGTCCCCATCCTGTCACATTTGCAGGGATGCTGGAAATGGGAGTCTCCTACCTTCCTGTCAATCAGAACTGGGAGAGGTACCTGGATGAAGCTCAGGTCACTTATGAGGAGCTGCAAAAGGAGATGAAGAAATCCTTGATGAACCTAGCTGACAATGCCTGCCAGCTGCTTCATGAGGAAAGGTGGGGGTATTATAATCACTGTTACAGTGCACTGCTGCTTAAGCCAGAGCTTCATAATTGGTGAAAACCTGGCTCTCCATTAAGCAGTGGCAGGAGAGAACACTATGAAGCAGAAACAGAGCTGGAAGGAGGATGCAGCACTCAACCCTCCCTTTGGTTGGGGCTCCAATTGCATGCTTGCTACATCTCAGGGAAACTCAGCTGAGGAGGTAGTCCAGGACAGAAGATGAAAAGGGGAAATATGGAAGATTTAGGATGCACGCACATCTGCCACATCTCCCCCTCATCTTTGCAGTTGGAGAACTGGGTTCTCAGACCACAGTTTCAGCTGACATTTAGTTCTGGCATTAAAATCTGTAGTATGCTTGGGGGTGGGGGTGGGGGCAATTCCCCTAAAAGAAGATTGCAAGGTTGAGATAAAATTGAGACTGTGGGTTTTGTGAAATGCAATACTGTTTCATTAGGCAGACTACTACTCAGTAAAGGAATTTGTTTGGCACAGTTTCAGCAGTGGGTGCATCTAGATAAACTGAGAAGTTGTTGCTATGACATGGTGGAGGAAAGTACCCTTTCAGCTCCTCTCCCTTGCTGTAAATAAACAGGAGCTTGTAGACTAAGATCTCATTGATGGAAATTGAAAAAAGCATTCTTCAAATTAACCTGTTGTGGTTGGTCTAATGTATCAAAACAGGTACAAATCTGATCCCTGGCTGTGGGATCTAGAGTGGGATCTCCAGGAATTTAAGCAAAAGAAGAAGAAAATTGGGAAGAAGAAGAATGAAGGTGGTAATGATGAACTGCCCAAAGCCGTGGAAAAAGCCTCCATGCTAGAGTGGCAGGAAGGTAAGAGCATCATCATAATTGACTACTAGCTTGCTAGCACACAGCAAATCGCAGATGTCCCCACTGTCTACTGGCAGTTGTAATCTTTCTCTCCTAAATCTAAATCAGAAAGAAAGAGAAAGAAGATACCTTAGATGGAATGAGATCTTTTGTCCATCTGGTTTAGCATTGTCTGTACAGATTGGCAATAGCTCTCCTGAGTTTCAGATAGAGTCTTTACCAGCTGCACCTGGTGATGCTAGGGGTTGAACCTGTTACCTCTTGGATCCAAAGCATGTAATCTACCCTTGATCCAGATCCCTTCCGCTAAGCTGTCCTTGCAATTGGGTAGGAGCAAGCAGCTTTTAAAATCTTATTTACGAGCCTGAAATACATACCTCAGCGTGTGTGTATTGCAGGCTGAATGTTTTGCATCCAGCGCTCAAGAGATTTCAAAGTACGATAGTATTACCAGAGAATCTTAAAAAGTCCCAAGATCCCAGAAGTGCTGTTTTAAAAAGGGTGTCTGTGTTTTTTCATTTTTATTTATTTGTTAATTACAGTCTTGGAGGATAAATATGGAATACACAGGTGTTTGGAGTGCAATATAGAGGCAGCGGAGGAACATAAGAACTATGGAGTGTTACGGAGCTGACACATTTCAGCAAGAAAACATTTCTCTCCTGACCATTAAAGTTACATTTCTACTCTTCCCTAGGCTACTGTGCATTAAACACTCATGTATTTGAATTCCTCTTGGCCACTAAGACTTTTAGAAATTTGCTAGCTGTCAAATTCTGCATTGGATTATAGGCTTTGCAGGCCACCGAATAACTGCGTCCACGTAGATTCTTAAGCCATTTGATGTAATATGTACTGTAGTTATAAAACAGCCTTGTCAACAACTGTACTCGTTGAAAAAATAATTCCTTTCTGATTTGTTGTGTCATGGAAACAGATCCGGGACCCCCAACTGAAGAGGAAGAACAGCAACTTCCCGAGAGCCGATTGTGCTTGGACCGTCTGAAGGGGACTGTAGCTTTGCAGCCAAAGAGACTTCAGCACCTGCCTGGCCATCCAGGGTGCGTTACTAAAGGGAAGTTGTAGACAGTGACCCTTCTAGGACCTTTTGTTCATCTCTTTGTCAGGAAGAAGGATTCCAGTTTAGTCTTCTAATATGTTAGTTTTCTATGTGCATGGATTTTTTTAAAATAGAGCATTTGCCCACGAGAGCCTCCACCTGTTATCAAAAGTGTGCAGCTTAGACATAGATTTACCCACGTTCCTGAGAAGTAGACCTACTTTACAGTTGGCATTTAAACAAGGGTAAAATAAACTTTAACATTCCTGTCATGCTGAGTGGATGTTTTTTGTCTAAAAGTTAGAACTGTTTGATTTACAAGATGATTGGTCAAACAACCACTTATTTGTCTGAATTATTCCGTTTGCTGTGAACATACAGAATTCCGTTGGCAAGGTCACAGGCCTATGTAGTATAGTGAAGATTACGGGTGGCTAGCTTACAACCCATATCCAACCCTCACAAAAGTATTTTATGATCCCCAAGTCTCTCCAAATTCAACCTCTTCTAAAAATGATTAAATTTAATAATGAGTGATTAATAATTATTTTCAATAGTGTAGAATAGCTGGTGGGAAAGTCTCTCAGAAGGCAGCCTTTTGAATGGCAGCTCTGGCCACACCCACTTCTTACACTGGCCACACCCAGTTTCACACTTAACCCCTCCCCCAAGGGTTGGCCATAAACCAGTGCAGCCCTCAGCCTGAAAAAAGTTTACTACTGCTGCTTATGAAGCATTGCATTGTAGAATGGAAGCCCCCCCCCCAATTAATTTCCTGCAATGAGACATGCTTCTATGTATTCAAACTCTCATAGTAGCTAAGTCAATGCCATCCAGGTTATAATGTATTGAGAAGAGAGTCAGCAACCAGAGTCTCCCATTAGCGGCTCGATTGGAAAAGTTCTCTACTTTAAAAAAGGAGCAGGCCACCTGGAAGCATCAGTGACAGAGGAGGTAGCTTTTGTTAAACTGAGTAAAATCAACTCTGACAGGAGATGTAATTATTATTTAATGGATTTCCATACAGCTACTTGGTGAAGGCCTTTGAGCAATTTGGTATAAAATTTAATCTGAACAACCAATTATCTAACATTATTGAGGAAAGCTTTATGTTGACTTTGTGGTCTACTCTCCCCTTGCATAGGTGGTATCGTAAGCTGTGCCAGAGACTGGATGATCCCAGCTGGGTGCCTGGGCCCAGCCTTATCAGCCTTCAGATGAGAGTGACCCCAAAGCTCATGAGGCTCACCTGGGATGGCTTTCCATTGCACTACTCTGAGAAATATGGTTGGGGTTACCTGGTGCCAGGGAGGAGTGACAACCTGCCAGAGGGGACTCCAGATGCTGACTTGCCTACTTGCCCCTTCAGGTAAGAAGTGCATTCTGGGGTGAAGAGAGCAACAAAGCTGCCATGGTCTATAATTGTATAATATTAGTTGATGCAGTGCAATCAGTGTATGCATTGCATCATACAGTCACACAAAAAAGAGAGGTCCTTACCCTAAGGAGTTTATAGTTTAAAATTGTTGAGTTTGCAGTGGAAGGCAGCAAAGGAAGAGGTAGGACACAAAGGTAACAAAAGAGGGGAGAATTGTTGATTATGCTTAGTGAATAAAGCACTACTGAGTCTCTGCCACCAGAGCTATACTTGGAACCCAAAAGAGGGGAGAATTGTGAGAGGCAAGTTTTAAAAAAAGGATGAAGGTGAGCAAATGCAGTTGCATGCATGGTTCCCCAGGAGATTCACTTCCTTTCGTAGCCCATTTGTTGTACCCTGCAGGCGTGATGACTTTAATCTGCTTCCGACAGTTTAAATCTGCTTCCGACAGCAGTTGCCTCCAAAGACAAGCAGAGAAAGTGCTCTCAGCAGGAGAGAGCATCATTTATTCACTTTGGTACCTTTCAGGGATCATCCAGGTGGATTTTTCAGGGTGTGTTCTGCAGCATATATTTACGCAGTAGTAGTGGATTTATACTGGATTGTCCACACATCATTCCATTTCATTCATTGTTCTGTGATGCTTTCCGGTTCAAAGAAAGGGGGTGGGAAGAGTTCAGTTTAGAAATCTGTGACTAAAATCAGTGCAAAAGGTTCAATCTGCCGTCTTGATTCAAAATGACATCCAGTTGTCTCCCAAAATAGATGAAAACATGCTCTTTGATCTTAGGAGCAGTAATGCAAAATTTGTTGTTGTTGTTTTGAGCAGGCCCAAGGTAGATGGTACTTCCTCGGGCTGCCTACAGCTGTGTCCCATTCAGCTGCACTCAGCACACACAGTTCTGGGTATAACAGATTTGTTGAGTTTCCCAGGGGGTCCAAAAGATGGGGGTAGGGCCCCCCACCACTCACAGCTCTTTCTTCACCCCCTCTGCATCCTCCTTTCTTCCTTCTCTTCTTTCAGCCTCACAGTGAATTGCAGTGAGACGTAAGAAATGTTCCCTAGCCCTGGAGAATGACATGTAAGAGCTAGGCTTTGTAAAGCAGGGGTGGGGAACTTCAGACCTGGGGGACCAAATTCCAGGCCTCTGTCTGGCCTTCAGGACTCTCTCCAGGCTACTCCATCCTTCAGTTGTTTTGCCTGAGTGGAATTTGTTCATGAATGGCAATAATGCCTCTTACTTGTCTGGATGTAGAAATGTCAGCATAGGAGCATCTCACTTCTGTATGGCTGAACTATAGCCAATTGCAAAAAGGAAATATATTTTTAGGTCTGATATTTGCAAATGAGTAAAGGTGTGAAGTCCTCAACATCCTTCAGTGAAAAACTACTTTCATTAAAGTGAGCAGGCCCAGTGCACCAATCTCCTTGTTACGTAACATTCTTGTGGCTAAGTTTAGCATTGCTTTGCAAATGGGGTCAAGAAATAAGACAATTTGCTGTATTCAGTGAAAGCAAAACTACTTTCTCCTTAACTGTAGGGTTATTGAGCATCTGTACCGTGAACACTGCAAGGAGAAAGGCAAAGAGCAACCTATCTCACTGGACACCACGCTGGAAGAAGAGCTCATGTTAACAGAAAATAGCACTTTCTGGCATAAGGTACAAATTGTGTGTCTCAGAGCTCTGATACATGATCATTAGAATTATGTGGCACAGTTTTTGCTAAACTGTACAATTTCAGGTAACTGGTAAAGGCATTGAATAAGTGATTTCTCTCCATATTAAAAAGAAAACTCGCTGGATACAGAAAACTAGCATGTCAAGGATGAAGCTAAGCTAGGTTTCTACACGCAGAGTTTTTGTTTTGTCACTTGGGAAAGACCTTCTTGGTCAGATGAGGATCAGGAAAATGAGTAGATGGAGGGGAGAATGAACTTAGCTGTTAAAGAGATTTCTTTCCCTCATGCCAGGTTGAAGAGCTCAGCCGTGCGGAGATGGAGATGGATTCAGATCCTGTAACCAAGCAATTTAGCGAGGTAATGGTATACCTCCTCAAGAGAAAAACAGTAATTGAGGGGAAATCAGTACTCATGTATTGCCTAAACCTGTGTGCTTTGAGTAGTGGATCTTGAGACTGCTGGGCGAAAGCCCGAATGAGGGGTTCGTCTGATTGGGGAGGTAGTAGGAAGAGCGTTCCCAAGTGCCCCAAACCCTTTGTCTACTCCAGCAACCCTGATCTTAGGTATAATGGGAGGGGAGGAACCATAGCAAATCAGTGGCATCAAGCATTGCAGAATTTTGAAAGCAGCATCAGGAGTTCCTAGAAAGATTGAGAGGGATCTATTTTCCCAACTTTTTGGTGACTGTTCCTCTTAAATATGACAGAGGTGGTTGAGGCCCTGCTGGCATGAATGGTAAAAACATCATTCAGATAGCTAATCAATAATGCTTCTCTACACGCTTTTCGCTTTGCCTTTATGAGGTGGGGCATTCTTACATCTTGAGTTGTCTATTTTGTTTTCTTGTACATCCTTGTACATTCAGGTCCAACTAACCCTACATTGGTTTGCCAACAGGATGAGCTGGACCATTCAAAGAGTCATCCTGATTATCACCATGGCAATGGTCCTTACAATGAGGTCAATATCCCTGGGTGCTGGTTTTTTAGGCTACCTCACAAGGTGAGCAGGAATTTCTTGTATATAGAAATAAATTGATAATTTTCTCGAGTTCAGTTAATTGAACTTTAAAATCAGAAATGCATTAAAGTATATATGCAATAAAGTGTCTGTGATATATGGAGGATGTTAAACACCACACAGGGAACATTCCCCCACCCCCTTGAGTATACACTAATTTTCCCCCACTTGATTATTTTTCTTTTTTCTAATATCCTTGTAGGGGGGGGGGGGAGAATGTAGTTATGGTTTTATAGACCTCTCAAGGCTATGCACCTTTGCCACTGAAATGAAGCCTCTTACTAAATTCTATTGGAAATGTAATATTTCTTTCCTGAATAGAACAAAGTATGTGCAAGAGGTGCCACGTGTTCAAACCGGCCTGGAAAATGCAGTTTGTGACCTAGAAGTCTTTACAGTGGTACCTCGGGTTACATACGCTTCAGGTTACAGACTCCGCTAACCGAGAGGTAGTGCTTCAGGTTAAGAACTTTGCTTCAGGATGAGAACAGAAATCGTGCTCCGGCGGCACGGCAGCAGCAGGAGGCCCCATTAGCTAAAGTGGTCTTCAGGTTAAGAACAGTTTCAGGTTAAGAATGGACCTCCGAAACGAATTAAGTACTTAACCCGAGGTACCACTGTATCCTTATTGCCAGATGTTCTGAGTGGTGTTAAGGATTGTTCCTTGGGAAAGGAAATGCATCCTACCCATGCTCCAAGGCATTGCTTCTTTAACATTTCACAGTGTTAAGGAGGCCATAATCCTGTTGTCGGAGTCGCTGCTGGTCAGAATAGATGCTGCTGGACTGGACCATTAAGGGTTTCTGTAAAGCAACTTCATATGTAGTAGGGAGGAGGATTTTATGCTGGCTAATCCCGTTTTATAACCGATACCTTGAGCTAAAGCAAACTTCCATCTCCTGCTGTTAAAAGGATGGGAATGAAAACAACGTTGGAAGCCCATTTGCTAAGGATTTCTTGCCCAAAATGGAGGATGGCACCCTGAAAGCTGGCATAGGGGCCACAGAAGGGACACAAGCTCTTGAAATCAACAAGAAGATCTCCTTTTGGAGAAATGCTCACAAAAGAATCAGGTGAGGGGTGACTTCCTTTGAATTAAATTACCAGTCTGCAGAACTGCATGATACTTTAATCCCCGCTCCCATGCTGTATGGTGATAATTCAAGTTCTGCTTTCAGTACCAAGGTAAATGTGCTTCTTGTGCCATGAAGTGTTCAGTTTGTATACTTTACTCCAACCTTTAAATTTTAATCTTTGCAACAAGAGAGGAGCCCCTCCCCTGAGTCATTTTCAATTTGGTAAGAGCTCAGGGGAGCTAGTTACTTGGTGGGGGGCTTGGTATAGTTCTTATTACTAGGCTTGTTGAAACTTGGGTAAAGCGCTAGCTTAGCTCAATTCTTCCTTTCATGGCCTGCTAAGGGCTTGAGACTTGGTGTGCTCAGGCAAGAAGACAAGGACCAATGCAAGACATTAGTTCTTTAGCTTCTGCTGTTTGCTTTCTGAAGTTTGTTTCCCTTTTGTTTTGTCAGTTCCCAGATGGTGGTGTGGTTGAAGAAAGGGGAGCTGCCTCGATCTGTGACCAGGTACACATACAGAGATGTTCTCAAGGTCATTTTTTTCCTTTTATTTCTTCCCCACTTTCCAACCAAATTTAGTTACCAAAGTGACTTACAACAAAAATAATGATGATGTTAATAATAATAATAATAATAATAATAATAATAATAATAATAATAATAATACAATATGATTAGGGATGCATTCACAAGTCTCTTCTGATCTCTGGGAGTAGGTAGTGTGTCTAGGTTCCAAATTTTCCAGGTTATTGGATTCCAAGCAAATGTCAGAGATGTATATTACCTAAGGGGTAACAGCCAGTTAAGAGTGATGAATGTTCATGAACAGCTGCTGAGCAGCTACTCCAGCAAAATCTTTTCGAACCCTTCATCGCTGTAGGATGTGTCGGTTTACCTGCAGTCTTAGCTGTTCCTGTCAAGTAGCTACTTGATCACTAGCAAGGCTGGCGTCCTCATGTTATATGAAATGGACTCACCCTGATGTTTCTGTAGGCACCCAGACTACGACGAGGAGAATAGCTATGGAGCCATCCTGCCACAGGTGGTAACTGCTGGGACAATAACTCGTCGAGCTGTGGAGCCCACCTGGTTGACAGCCAGTAATGCCAGAGTATGTATGGATTTTCTAATGCTTTTTGTGCTTACTGAGAGAGAGAAACTGAAATACAGTTGCCCAAAGATATGTCCATCCTGCTTTTCTTGTCCATAACGAGAATTCCAGTCTATAAGAAATAGACACCTTTGGCTAATTTACAGGAATAGAGAAGCCATTCTGGCAAACATAATTTATTGGTTCGTTTATTCATTACTACAAAGTCCAATTAGTTTATTAGCTATTTTGATTTTTGGAGCATTGATTTTCAATTACCAGCTCAGGCTATCACTGCTGTAACTAGAAGATTCTGTAATAATAGATCCATGAGCAGGAGAGTGCTATTGCACTCTGGGCCTGCTTAGCCACTGTGTGAACACAGTGATGGACTAGGTGGTTCTTTGGTTTGATCTAGCAGGAATCTTGTGTTCTCTGTGTCTTGCAGACTGACCGGGTGGGCAGTGAGTTGAAAGCTATGGTCCAGGCCCCTTCTGGCTACCATCTGGTTGGAGCTGATGTGGATTCCCAGGAACTTTGGATAGCAGCTGTCTTGGGAGAAGCTCATTTTGCTGGCATGCATGGTGAGCATTTCCACTCACAATGACCTTTCCCTGCCTGTTCCTTCAGCAGCTGATAGTCAGGGGTATACTTACTGCCTGGGAATGTGAAAGCTCTATTCAGCTATCAGAGCTAATGCTGTTTTTGAAATACAGTTTTTTATTGTAAATTTTTACAGTACAGTGAGTACGGAAACTGCATATTAGAAATTCCACTTTTCGCCTTCTTCAGACCAACATATCTCTTTAAAATAATTTATAGGGGTCTAGAGACTTCCATATGTGTTCTAAGCTCACTCAACCAAGGAGGACAAATGGCTGGCAGTTTAATTCTTTATTGACAAAAGCAGACACTTACAAAAGCTCCTAAGGTGCACAGAATACACATGCACACACACTTCTGGCAGCTGCGTAGCTGGCATTTTTTCCAAGCTTGTGCCCAGGCTGAACAGTTGGAGCAACAGTGGGGCATCCCCCAGGGCTTAAGTACCATTGTCCGACAGTGTGCATTATGGTATCTAGGCAACCATAAGGACTACAAACTTGTTTTTAATTGACATCTGAGGTTCTGAGCTCCATTTTGTATCCAGTGCCATATTTTGTTCCTGTACAGAATTACGGAGATACACCTGGCCCCGTTTCACTCCAAGGCCTCTTTTGTCACACCCTCTTAAAGACCACACTAACCCATTCTTTCCCCACCAAAGGCAGCACGGCTTTTGGCTGGATGACCCTTCAGGGGAAGAAGAGCAATGCCACAGACTTGCACAGCAAGACGGCCTCCACAGTGGGGATCAGCCGAGAACATGCCAAAGTGTTCAACTATGGGCGCATCTATGGGGCAGGGCAGCCCTTTGCAGAGCGCCTCCTCATGCAGTTCAACCATCGCCTGACACAGCAACAGGCCAGTGAAAAGGCTCGCCAGTTGTATGTTGCTACAAAAGGGATTCGGCGGTAAGGTGTGCTTGATTTTAAAAAAATTGATCAATTAAAACAACTCCTTTTATTTGGGCAGTGTATTTTTTAAACAACAAAGAATTGATTAAAAATACTACTGCCTGTAGTTTTTATATCTGGAAAGAACCATTCCATCTCATCTGGGGGAAATGGCTCTTCTCTGGTGGTACCTTAGGGTAAGTCCAGTCTCATTCGTATTTCCTTTGTCTTTGAGAATGTCAGTGAACATAGTAGAAGAAGAAGAAGAGTTTGGATTTGATATCCCGCGTTATTACTACCCTAAGGAGTCTCAAAGCAGCTAACAATCTCCTTTCCCTTCCTCCCCCACAACAAACACTCTGTGAGGTGAGTGGGGCTGAGAGACTTCAAAGAAGTGTGACTAGCCCAAGGTCACCCAGCAGCTGCATGTGGAATCATAGAATCATAGAGTTGGAAGAGACCACAAGGGCCATCGAGTCCAACCCCCTGCCAAGCACTCCTGACATATGGTTGTCAAGCCTCTACTTAAAGACCTCCAAAGAAGGAGACCACCACACTCCTTGGCAGCAAATTGCACTGTCGAACAGTTCTTACTGTCAGGAAGTTCTTCCTAATGTTTAGGTGGAATCTTCTGTCTTGTAGTTTGGATCTATTGTTCCGTGTCCGCTTCTCTGGAGCAGCAGAAAACAACCTTTCTCCCTCCTCTATGTGACATCCTTTTATATATTTGAACATGGCTATCATATTAGCCCTTAACCTCCTCTTCTCCAGGCTAAACATGCCCAGCTCCCTTAGCCGTTCCTCATAAGGCATCGTTTCCAGGCCTATGACCATTTTGGTTGCCCTCCTCTGGACACGTTCCAATTTGTCAGTGTCCTTGAACTGTGGTGCCCAGAACTGGACACAGTACTCCAGGTGAGGTCTGACCAGAGCAGAATACAGTGGAGGAGCAGGGAATCGAACACGGTTAACCAGATTACGAGTCCACTGCTGTTAACCACTACACCATGCTGGCTCTTGACCACTACACCATGATGGCTACTTGACCATAGCGATGGTCAAGTAGATATTGGATACTTGGACTTTCAAACAGCTTTTGGTGCAGTACTGCACCAAACTCCCGAGTAAGTGTAGCAGTCATGGGATAAGAGGACAGGTCCTCTTATGGATCAGTCACTGGTTAAAGAATAGGAAGCAGAGCTTGGGAATGAATGGGCAGTTCTCAGAATGGAGAGATGTAGAAAGTAGAGTCCCCCCAAGAATTGGTACTGGGACCTGTGCTTTTGTTCATAAATGATCTGGAATTAGAAGTAAGCAGTGGGGCGGCCAAGTTTGCTAGTGACACCAACTTTTTCAGGATGATAAGAGGATATTGTGTGAGGAGAGGGGGGATGTTTCTTTCCCAGATCATGTGACTTAGCGCTAAACAGTTTACCCCCAAGGCTATTTGCTCACTCTAAGTACCTGTTTGGCTCCAACTTGAACTATTGCCTGAACTGCCATGATGAAGGTCCTACTTAGTTTGGACTTTGGGGGTGTTTTGTGTTGGCAGTTTTGGGTCCCTCCCAACTCCTGTGGTTTCTTATTCCATTCTCCTCTTACAGCTGCTATCTGTCCGAGGAAGGGGAATGGCTGGTGAAAGAGCTTGGCATCCCCGTAGAAAGGGAAGAGGATGGTTCTGTGTCCCTGGAAGATGTGCGGAAGATAAAGAGAGAAGCAGGAAAATGGTAAGGTGTTTTCTACTGGAAGGTTATGCTTGAGCTAAAGCCAGGGCTGTTGGCACTAAAGTAAAATAAAACTTTTTTAAAAATCAAAATTCTGTGCCATGGTCATCTAAACTCTATACCACAAAAATCTACATGCTTCTGCTCCATTTTACTCAGTTCCTTCTCCTGCTGGTCACAGACAAAGGCAAAAGGTTATGTAGGCCACTGAAGCCTGGCCACTGGAAAAATTATTTAGCCATCCTTGTGGCTTCTGAGTATCACTAAGCACTCTTAGCTAAAGGATCACAAATGTGTTTTGGAAAATGGAAATCCTTGAGAAGCTGAAGCCTCTCCCTTCTTTCACCACATAATGTCCTCTCCCCCCCACCACCCCCGTGGTGGGGTGGCATATGTGCTGTAGCTCTTCAGTCCTCCTTTGGATTTCAGAAAAGTCTCTGGTGCTTTGCAGGTTTATGTGATACCATAACATAACTGGGTTGTGAACAGCCATGGCCTTTTCTCCTGAAGATGATGAACTTTTAGAGATAACTTTTGACGTTCTCTCTTTCTAAAGGAGAGTAACCCAAAACAGATTATCTGTTCCCATTCATGGTCAAGGCACAGTTTGTGCAAATAAGGCAAGCTTGAAGCTTCCATAAGGAGGAGTCCTTCTCCCTGCCCCACCCCTTGCCTGCTCGAGACAAGGCATTTATCTGAGCAACTCTATCACTGGGCTTTAATGCCTTGCTTTTGATTAACTTGAATTTTTCTTTCTCCACTCTAAGCACTTAGTGGTACAGGACCCAGGGTTTATATTTTGGGTGGTGGCTTTAATTTGTGAGGCCTACAAGTAGAGGCTGCTACAAAACTTCTGCAATGTAAGTGGGAGAAAGAGAGATGTCTAATGGAGAAGAAATAGGTGGGCTGGAGTTCCAGTTGCATTTTCCATGCTGCAGAGAAAAATGTCAGGAAGCGGGTAGCTGGTGACAGAGTAAGTACAATCCATGCACCCGGGTACCTGCACCTTGACAGATCCCTAAACAGAAGTCTGTTGCTGAATGGCTTGTTCAGCTCTTACGTTCTTCATATTGCAGGTCTCGAAGGAAAAAGTGGGATGTGGTGAACCGACGAGTGTGGGCCAGTGGGACAGAGTCTGAAATGTTCAATAAACTGGAAAGCATTGCCATGTCAGAATCTCCTCGCACCCCTGTGCTGGGCTGCCACATCAGCAGAGCATTGGAGCCAGCTGCTGTCAAGGGCGAGGTGAGAGGGAACCCTCTTGACTCTGAATTCCAGCCCTTGCTTCAATACAGCATGTTTTGGTGGCAGCAGTAACTGCCCAGCTTGCATTGCAAGGGTTTTCACTGGAAAAGTGGTATTAGGAAAATGGGAAAGGGAAGATGGAGGTATCTAGCCAATGACCAGCAGCATGTAGGAACAATATTTCATTTAAAATCTCCAGCTGCCTGTATGAAGCAGAGCGTGCAGCTAAAACTCTTGCTGTTGGGTGTTTTTCCATGGTGTGCTTCATGCCACACACAGCATGCCAATATTCATGTACATGTGATTGTGCATGCTGAAGGCGGGAGGGTGGGGTGCATTCCTTTCCAGGTCTATGATTGTGGAGAAAGGCTGAGAATGATTCTGGCAGCCTTCCCAAGAAGAGCAAGAGCTGTAATGGAGGATTTCACTGCCTGCAGTGAGTAAAAATCACCACTAGACAACCAGGCAGCAGAGATCTACAAGGGTTAGTAATTTATTACATAACAACAACAAAAGCAACACGTATTTGCAGGAGGTTGGATAGTAGCAATTGTTAACCTAGTATTGTAATTCTTAAAAGTTACAGTGGTACCTCTAGTTACGAACTTAATTTGTTCTGGAGGTCCGTTCTTAACCTGAAACTGTTCTTAACCAGAGGCGTGCTTTCGCTAATGGGGCCTTTTGCTGCCGCTGCGCCGCTGGCACACGATTTCCGTTCTCATCCTGGGGCAAAGTTCTCAACTTGAGGTAATTTTTCCAGATTAGCGGAGTTTGTAACCTGAAGCATTTATAACCTAAGGTGTTTGTAACTCGAGGTACCACTGTATTTGCAAGGTGGTTGTGCTTTTTGGTTATCTGCAAGTAGTGTAGCAAGCTATGTCGTGGATCAAGTGTTTGCAACAAGTTGTCTTTTCCATGCCAAGTGCTTTCATTGTATCTGTATGAGCAGTGCAAACACCAAGCCACCTTAAAAATGTGTTTGACAAATTCATACATTGTGTAGTAAAGATCAGGGCTCAGTAGTTTTCAGGGGTTGTGTGCACTGGTATGCTGGTCATGCTTTTCAAGATGCAGGCAGCCAACAAGAAAAGCAAGAGGTTTACAATAGAAAACAGTATCTCTCTCTTCCAGTTTATAACCAGCAGAATAAACTGGGTGGTCCAGAGCTCGGCTGTAGATTACCTGCACCTGATGCTTGTGTCAATGAAATGGCTCCTTGAGGAGTTCAGCATTGATGGGCGGTTCTGTATCAGCATCCATGACGAAGTGCGATACCTGGTGCAAAGTGAGGATCGCTATCGGGCAGCTCTCGCCCTGCAGATCACAAACCTCCTTACACGGTAAGCACCATTTTTGTAATGGCATTCCACAGGCCAATGTTCAGGATATCTGTTCAGCTGGAAAATAAGGGATTGCCTGACAGATTTCTTATAATACTAGCCTACCTTCCATGGCTGAGAGCCAATGTATGAAGCACTTGGGAAAGCAACTACCTAGAGAAGACATAGTATCAAATTTGGGGTTGTGGGGCTCTCCAAATCCTTGCAATATTTTTTCAGGGTTGAGTGAATGAGGTGTCCATCCCATAATGTATTAAGCCCTGTTTCCACCTGGGAGATGTGAGGAACCACATGACCAGCTTTTATAGACTGTCCTCTACTGGTGTATCACTCCTGTCCTTGCCTCATGTTCCTGTGAGTTCTGGCTGGGGGAAAAGCCCTGACTGTCCAAGGCATTATGCCTCTGAATTTCAGCGGCTGGCAATCACAAGTAGGGAGAGCACTACTGCACTCAGGTGAGAATTGTAAAAGCATGTGAGGATTTGGGCCTGTAGTTGATGTGATAACTGAAAGCTGACACCTTTCAGAAGAATTTCCTAAATCTGTACTACTTGCATTGCTTGTATTTTCAGGTGCATGTTTTCATATAAACTGGGTATTCAAGATCTGCCTCAGTCAGTGGCCTTCTTTAGTGCTGTGGACATTGATCGGTGCTTAAGGAAAGAGGTGACAATGGATTGTGTCACTCCATCTAACCCAACAGGGATGGAAAGAAGATACAATATTCCCCAGGGTGAGTATTGTGCCACATTCTTAATTCTAGAGAAGCTAGCATCTCCTTTTCTCACAGAAATATTATCTGAATCCTGTTGTGCTACTACTGAGTAATAATTTATGTCTACTCATTGGAATAGCCATATAAACCAGGAGCGCCATATATATTGATCCACTTTGCATATAACACTAAGCCAAACCATGGTTCAGAACCAGTGAGTGAGTTCCTGGAATGAAGATCATAGTTGCTGTGCTACTTCCCAGCAAAGGGTAGCTTGTCTCTCATTCTGGATTAACCAGTTTGTCTAGAGTGAGGCAAACAACAAGACTGGCTTCAGACGCAATATGGGAAGCACAACAGCAAGACTGGCATGAGCACAACAGCCGTGATCTGCGCTTTGGGAACCATGACTGTTCATTTGCACTAAGCCATGGTTTTATGTGCTAACTAGACCATCCCCAGTGGTTTCAGCCAAAAACTTGTAAATATGTCCTTTTAAAGCCTTCCAGTTCAACAAGGCTCTGCTTGGATCTCCTTTCTCCAGAATTTGTCCTTGGAGTGAGTCCAGGAGCCAGGCTTGCACTTGCATATTCCCTTCGCCATAGAAAGAAAAGAGTGATCAAATAGATCCCTATCTGCTTCTGTAGCACTGGGGTTGCCACTCCTGCTTGTGTTGCTCTGCTACCCCTTCTTGTTTACACAAGCACCATCACTGTTGCAAGGCTCATTCCCTTAATGACAAGCAGCCCTCATTCAGCCAGGCCACTCACTCATTTGGATCTCGGGCTTCCTTGTTGTGTGTGCACATGCAAGTAGGCAGTCGTGACACAGGGGACATGGGAAGGCCTTCCTGGGCCACCTGCCTGTGGTTTGTGTTGCTGCCACAAGAACTGAGTATGATAACACCTTACATTGTTGTGCATGACGAAAAACAGCCCTATTACCCAGCAGAAAACCTCACTCAATTCACTGACACTTATACTTAGATAAGTATGCACAGCAGCCTTAGTTTCCCACAGAAAGGAGCAAGTCCATCTTCACAATACCTGTGGGATGTCCCAGTCAATCTTTGTTTCTTTGCCCAATGTAACATTTTATTATGCTTTGATACATTTGCATAGGGAAGCCGTTCTGCAACATCTGGCTTTCCCATATTGCTTGTTCTCACTCCATCAGCTCTAGGCTTGGTATCCAGCCACTGACTGGAAATAGTGCAAAGGTACAGTGTAAATAACAGAGTGCTTACAAACACTTCAAGATGAAATCTTGTCTCACAAGTAGTAATTAAGCTCAGCATTTGACATAATCACTTTTTAATTGGCATGAATTAATGAGTGTTTAAACAACTTATAACTAAAGCTTGTTAATTATTGAGCTGTAATGGCAATTTTGTTCCAACTATGACAGCTTGAGAAGAAACCACTGCAGGAGAAGGGTTCATGTATTTTATTAAATTAAGCTCTGGCAGGAATCCTTTAAAGCAAATCTTTTAGGGAAAATGCATTTTAGAAAAATGGCAGTCATTCCTAGATTTGGGAATATTCTCCACCATTCTCTTGTAATATCAGTAGTTTTGGAATAAACAGTGGTGTTGATTACTTGTTCTGTTCCCTTCCCAGCTTGCTAGCTATTTCAAGATCAACAAGTAGATCTCAAAGTGGTTTTCAGTATCTATTATGTGGCTGGGAGGTGTAAACATGACTTATTTAATTTCTTTCAGGTGATGCTCTTGATATATATCAACTTCTCAAAATAACCAAAGGGTCATTGCAGAAACAAAAATAGGGTGCAAGGCTTCAACTGACGGGAAACCTACCAGCTCAGTGAATCCTCCCAGAAGCAGCTTAAGCAAGGAGACCTGCCCACTCCCTGTGATTTGCACTTTTTTCACTGAGAAGAGGGAGAAGACTTCGGGGCTATCATTAAAACAGGCTACAGCTTCAAAGGTGAATCACTGACAGAACATCCAGAAGGACAGATTTCACTTTAACTGGGCTGTGCCAGGATGGTTATTCAGCAGCCTGTTGTGGTACAAGCATTCAGAGAATTGCATGTCATTCGTATGGCAAGCAGAAACCTAATTAAAGCCCATCTTAAAAATGAGGCATTCATCTTTCTCCATTAATGCTTCACAGGGCAAGCAGAACCAAGCTACAGTAGTCACTTGGGAATGACCAAGGCAGCTCTTATTTTTTACGTTGCCTCTTAGTTTTGGGTTCCTGGCTGGTGTTGGATTGGGTAGAAGCAGTGTTCTAAAAGAGATGAAAACAAGCTATTAGTAAATGCGCCAGAGGAGTCCTGAGTTACTGAAACACAATTTTAAAACCTGCTGTTTAAAGCAATTTTTACTCGGAAAAACACCTCTGGAAATTAACTTCTGCTAGAAAAGTGCCATGTTCTTCATTTTTGTCATCTCATTAGCGTTCATGTATCTTCCTCACCCCCACAGAGGCTGCTGAGACTCAGTGGTGAAATTGAGTAGTCAGGATGATGCAGAGGGGTATTGCCATTGTACAGAAATGGGTATTTACCATTAGCATACAACTGACAAAGCTTCATATGAATTTCATAGAAGGTACTTTGGAAGTACAGATTTACATTTATATTGGCAGAAAATAGATTGCATCTTTTTAGAATGTCTACTACTGACCTGGTCGTTGGCTGGCTCATTCTCCCTATCTTCAGCATTCTGTTCCTGTAGAGCATTCTCCAAAGTAGACACATTGATACGGAAGTCCCGGGAGGTGCTCAGTTTCATATATTGCATCAGGTTGACCTGCAGCAAGCAGCCCAAGGGGTAGTTAGAGTGAAAGCTTGTACCACCTATAGGCATAGCTTATGAAAACTTAAAATAAGTTTATACACAACTTTTCATCACAAGTGATCTCAAAGCCATTTACATTCTGAAAATCACAGAACACGAATAGTAAGATATCAATAGTAAAACAACAGTGTCAAGGCTCAGAAAGCTAGTGAAAACATGTACTTTTTTGTGCCAAAAGTGACTCAGACTATACCAAATCAATATTATAAATATTGGATACATAAAGGAGCAGGCGTCCCTTATTCTAAGATCTATATCCCTGATGAACAGCACTTTGAAGCACAGAAGGAATTTGTTTAATTATTCCTAATATTACTTTTATTCTTTTTGTCTGTATTCTTTGCAAACGGTAGACACAGGCCTTTCTGGATTTCATCTTGGGTTCTAACAGATGTGACTCATTGCACCAAAGTACTTGATAAAGATTTCCAATTACATATACAAAATGTATCTGATAAATGAGTAGTCTATTCAGCAGGGACAGTCCCTTCATTTGAACTGCTTGGCTTTTTAAGTGTCAGTATAAATAATAATTCAATTTCCTGTTAACTTGCATAATTTTCATGGAATTAGAGTTGGAAAGGACCATGGAGGGGGGGGGCATCTAGTCCAACCACCTGCAATTCAGGAATCTTTTGGCCCAATGTTGGCCCATGACCCTAAGATTAAGAGTCTAATGCTCTACCAGCTGAGCTATCCTAAGAAGTTGCCAAGGTGTGCCCAAAAGTTGCAGCTACATTCTTAGACTGGAATGTTACCTTTGACTTTTTTGAGAGATGGATCAGAAAATTCTCATATTGTTCTATGGCAAAAATCAAGTTAGGAATTGGCTTGGATTCCCGCAACACTTTGGCCTACAGATGGAAGGAAAGCATTGATAAATGTATTATAAATGTGTATTAAATACAGCGGCAGCACAATTACAGGATCTCACAGTAAATAGCTATGTAGGCTTTTCAAATATTTTTAATATCATTTCAGGGTGAGTATTATCCACATGATTAGGGAAACCAAATGCTAGGGAGATATAGATGCTCTGAATTTGATTAGACCTCTGAGCAACAAAACTGACTTGAAAAACATAAACTTGTGCAAAGCCTTGAATAGTTATCTGTCCTCCCCAATTCAAATTGCACCTGTGAGTATTCAGTAGTAGTTTATGCTGCCATCCTCTGCTACTGAAGAAGCAGAGACTTAAGGATTTAAGTACATCCCATTGAAACTCAAATAACTAAGGGTCCAGTGTATTTCTGGGCAAAGAACGGCACAAATAACCATCCTCACCATGACGGTAGACACCTCAGCTGTTGTCTTCTCCTTTTTCTTCTTTTTCTTTTCTCCTGCCATGCTCAAGGTTTCACTCTGGATATTCTGAAAGGAGAAGTTGCTTGACATGTAAAGATAGGGGATTGAGTCTCTGTATTAAGAGGGTGAACAAGCTGGTATAAAACGTGGGAGCAATCCGTAAAAAGAGAAAGCCCCTTTTACAGGGAATGTTCATTGCTGAATTTATATTTGGGTTTAATCCAGACTTATCCCCCTCTCCCTTCTTGCTACTCCAGTTCTGATCTTCCCATTGACCTTTCCATAGTCCTCACTCTGAAGAAGTCATTTTTTGCAATCGTAATCCACCTTTGCAGGAAATACTGAGCCCCTCATCCATACCACACCTTTGTTAAATATGGGCAGGACAATTCTGTAGTCTGCAGCTTTTTGCTGCACAGAACACAGAGTAAGAGTAGGATAGTACCAAAATTCATATCAGTACCTCCCAGATTTAAAACACAACTTGGTTTAGTCAGAAGAATATGTTCCATTCTTTTCTATTATTCTTAGGATTCTCATTTTCCTGTCTTGCCACTGATAGCAGCATTCTCTGCATTTATGAACAGGGCTATTTATGCTGAGAGCATAGGAAATTGTGCCGGGTACAGAATTTAGCTTCCTCAGCATCACAGCTTTCAGCAGTCTCTTTAAATGAACCTCAAGGCAGCAAGCACAGGTATGGTCCCATCTAGGCACTGACCAGACCCAAACCCACTTGGCTTCAGCAAGGTTGATGCCTCCTGTGCCATCAGCATATGTAAATGCTGTTTTCCCCTAGGTTAATAGATGCACTGTTTGGGATTGGGAGTGTGAAATGGGAAATTCAACTTTTTGGCTTACCTGCACATATGTGATGAAGGCATAACACTGGGGGGTCAAGTGGGAGCCAGAGAGTCTAACCTAGAGAAGATAATGCTACTTATTCCAAGAATTTTCTTCCGGAATTAAAGCAGAAACTATTATTCGGCACCTACTAACAGGCATTGTGCAGGATCATGTAACACCCACCAGCTTTTCTAGCCGTCCTGGAATCGCCCATGTTGTGGTTCGGCACACTTGGAGATACTAAAAAAAAAAAACCAATGCAAGAGGACATGGTATATGAGCCACAGGAACTCCCTGCTACAGAATGCAAATAGTCTGGGCATCCTTGCCTGTTAGCATTTGTGTTTTGTAAGATCAGCAGCAGAGATCCTACAGAAATAATACTTTCAGTGCCCCCCTCAACTGAAATTTGGCAGGTAGCAATTTATTAAGAGTCAGGATGTTCTTAGTAGTGGTGCCCTTCCACAGGGATTTTCTGCCTAAGTAGGCTAACGTAAAGCACCATAAGAATTAGTCAGGCTAGATAGCAGGTTATACATTTCAGAAACAAACTTGCATGATCTATACACTACTGGCTACCTGAGAGTAGCCCATCATCAGTTTTTAGGCATCCAGGCTAAGTTGGGCTTAGGGAAAGATGATGATCAGGCCCTCAAACCCAAACCTCATGCCTCGGGTCAAGAGCACTCACATATTTTACAAGGCTTGTAAGAGTGGTGTACATCTTGCTGACACTCCTGAGCAGTGTGTCCACACAGCTTCCCGGAGGCAAGGCTGTTTGTACCAGCTCATGGTATGCAGTCAACAAAGTCCCAAGCTGAAGAATGATTGCCTTTTCCAGAGGCTGGGTTGGGTTTGTCGCTTGAGAGGCATCTTCTACAAAAGGAAGGAAAAAGCTTCGTAAAACCCACAAAGGTCCTTGATATCTAGAAATAGTCACGTAGCCTGTTTGAATGGGTGTGCACTCCCATTTAAAAATCAGGTATACAGTTTAAACATGTTCCAAGTTCAAGCCCAGTTCCTGGTTGGTCAAATAGCAGCAGCATTAATTAAGTTCACTTCTTACAGCTTTGATTTATGTGTCTTTTCCTTGAGATGCTGGCCTTGATCATCATATCCCGGTCACTACTGGAACAAGCTTTACTTGGTGTTGTCCTTGAATGTGCCTCCAGCTGTTTTTGGACTACAATTCCCATCATCCCTTGCTACTGGTCTTGCTAGTCAGGGATGATGGGAGTTGTAGTTCAAAAACAGCTGGAGGCACAAGGTTGGGAAACACTGGTCTAGAATGTGGCTGTCATCTGTATTGATTAACAAATTTGTTCCTGAGCTTAATTCAAACCATTTCACAGAGTTGACCATGTTTGGGGCAGATGGACTGCTTTTTGTCCTATGAAAACTTGTTTCTCTGGGGTCTTTTCCTAAAAACTGTGCCAAAGGGCATTTTGTCCATGATCCTGTGTTGTTTTTTCTTGACAATAAGGATGAGAGTGGGAATCGTCAGCTGAGCTGTTCATACTTCTTAACAAGAGACAACCCAATAGGACACCATTTGAGAACTACTGTTCTTTTTCTTACCTGCTGCCTCCAGTCCCAAATGACTCTTCATCTTATTAATCAGCCAGTCCACCTCTTCGAGGACCTTCTCTGCTCGACTCAAAATCAGTAACTAAGAAGAGAAGAAGAGTTTGGATTTGATATCCCGCTTTATCACTACCCTAAGGTGTCTCAAAGCGGCTAACATTCTCCTTTCCCTTCCTCCCCGACAACAAACACTCTGTGAGGTGAGTGGGGCTGAGAGATTTCAGAGAAGTGTGACTGGCCCAAGGTCACCCAGCAGCTGCATGTGGAGGAGCAGAGACGCGAACCCGATTCACCAGATTACGAGTCCACCGCTCTTAACCACTATACCACACTGGCTCTAAAAAAGAAAGAAATTGCTTTGAATAGCACATTGTGCCTTGCAGGCACAGGAAATTGCCAAGTAGAATTTACTTGTCACATTTATGTATCACTTTTCATTGAATTTGAACCTAGTTTGTGGTTTGTTAGTTTGTTTTACACCAACTCACACAAGCTGTAGGAGCTGCTGTCTTGGCGTTCACAATAGCAAAGTGGGGCTGGTGCTCCATTTCAATATCCTAGGCAGAGAGTGGGGGATTAAAAAGATGAAACAAGCAGTAATTCACCATTCCCATTCCTTTTTATCTTCACAACAACCCCATGAGGTAGGATAGGATAATAGTCACTGGTTCAGTGTCACTCAAGTGAGCTTGGTCTCTAAATGGGGATTTGAACCCAAATTTCTCTGGACTAACACTCTAACCACTACACCAGCCTGATTCTACGTTCTTTCAATAGCTATATCCAGGAAAGGGATTTGGGGATACAGAACAAGCGCACAAGCTCTGCATTGGCAAATGCATGCAGACTGATAAGCTCAGTCTAAAAGGCACAACTGATATGTTACCTGGTCAATGTCCCCAAGCTGAGCATGGATATCCTGGGCAAGCTCACGCAATACACTGCCTGGGCTCTTGATGAGAACATGCAGACTGAAGAGCAGGGCTAGCAAGCCCTTGCAGCAAGGGGCGTCATCTGCGGAGAGCAAAAACACAAGTAATCTTTGGAGACATCATGGCTGGTCTACTGGGTCAGGCCAACAACCAACCCAACCCAGCATTCCATCTCTTAACAGGCCTTCTGCAAATGTAACACTGCTTAATCTCCTTTCCTCATGTTCACAGCAAATTAAAGTTAGCATGACACCTGCTGACCGCAGTTCCAAAAATGGTAAGGAAGGAAGGGAGAGAGAAAGAAGAGAATGTGAGCCCACAGGATGCAACCTAATCATGGCGAGGAAATCAAGGAGTGTTGCACTTGCATTGGGTCACATGAAGATGTTTAGTGGCCCGAACATCTGTCAAACAACTTTGGGTACCCTTATCTCCCATTAATTTATTTAAACCTTGATGCTACATTTCATTTGATTACCTAAGCTGCAGATGTCATAAGGCCTGAAGCAGGAGAACAAAGTCTTACCTGGTCAGAAGTCTTACCTAGGCTAGTTTCCTTGCAAATCTTGACTGTCCAGGATAACAGCTGCATGAACTGCACAAGAAGAGAGAGGGTGACTTTTCTCAGTACAGAATTATTAGTGTTTATGTTGTTGCAGAGCCACTATGAGAGCTGTTTTCAATGTGGGTTGAAAGGCAGATCAGAAGAGTTAAGAGAGAATAAATAAATGATACGTATTAAAAGCAAGAGTTTAATCAGATAGATTGGACTGAGGGCTGGTCCACATGTAACATAAAGGTAAAGGGACCCCTGATCATTAGGTCCAGTTGTGGCCGACTCTGGGGTTGCGGCACTCATCTCGCTTTATTGGCCGGGGAGCCGGGTACAGCTTCTGGGTCATGTGGCCAGCATGACTAAGCCGCTTCTGGCGAACCAGAGCGCACAGAAACGCTGTTTACCTTCCGCTGGAGCGGTACCTATTTATCTACTTGCACTTTGACATGCTTTTGAACTGCTAGGGTGGCAGGAGCAGGGACCGAGCAATGGGAGCTCACCCCGTTGCGGGGATTCGAATCGCAGACGTTCTGATCGGCAAGTCCTAGGCTCTGTGGTTTAACCCCAGTGCCACCCGCATCCCTACATGTAACATAGAGACCAGCTTAAACATGAGGAACAGCTGGTGGATCAGGCCAGTGGCATCACACTGCGGTATATACCTGGAGGGAGGAGGGCTCCAACAGTTTAGAAAGAGTTGCAAGGATGTTGATTAACAGAAGTGCTTCCTTGCTGCTGAAGTCATCGTCAGCGTTGCTGAGCTGGTTCACTAATGACCTCTGAGAAGGAGGGGGAAAGGAAAATAGATTTCATGAGCAAAGAACAATTTTTAGAAAGCAATGAAAGGAGGGGAGGAAGGTGGGGTGAACATTTTTTGAGACTCAAACTTTCTGTTCCTGTCCAAGTATTCTTAGGCAATTCCCTAAGTAGGAGATGCTCCTTTCCTAGATCTGCTTCAATGGCTTTGCCATTGTAAGCAGTGAACTGAGAGCACAGGCCCAGTATCTCTGCCTACATCCTCCTGAACAAGAGTCGATCCATCCCTTCAAGCGGTTCAACCCCAACATCACCTTTCTGCAGTTCACCTGAAACTGTCGAATCTGAAAGGCTGCTTTCTCAGTGACGTTAATGTCTCCGTCTTCTTCCGCATCTTCGTTTGCAATATCTGGCAAAAAGGAGGAGGGAGAATGGCAACAAGGTAGAAGTTGAGGTCAGGAGAGAGAATTCATCACAACTATACACATGGAGATTATCATTACTTTGAAAAGCAGTGGCCGGCAGTATATTTGCTTATATTTATAAAAATACTTGTATGCTGCAGTTTCTTTAAAAAATATAAGTAGTCTACAACAATTTTATTTACATATACAATAAAAAACCATGCAAAAACTTAAATTCACAGATCATCAGCTCACTATTCCAGAAGATAGCTTTCTTAATTGTCTGCGTAAGCTTGGCACCATAGAAAAGTGTATAGTGGACACCCAGAGGTTAACAAAGAAGGGGCCTGCAGAATCTTTACAGAAAGAGCTTTCCGCAGGAGTGTTCCGATGACACTTCCAGCCCCTTCACTGACAATTCAGCAGAAAACGAGCCTTAATGCTTACCCAGTGCCTGCAGAAACTGTGGGATCTTTGCTGGATACAGCTGTTGCACAGTGTTAAAGATCCGCAGCAAACCCTCCAAGCACAACAGTGAGATGCTCTTGCCCTTCTCCTTCTTGCCCGATTCTTCAGCTGCGGTTGGGATTGAGGTGTATCTCCACAGCAGGACTCTTTGGGGAAAGGGGTAAAGTAGGGGGTGATTTAAGGCAGGCTTAATGGCCATGTGTGATGACTAGGAACAGCCAACCCTTGTACCCAAATTACACATCCGCTATTAATGTGCTTAACTCTCTATTCATGCATGCAGAGGAGGAGGGGGGGCAGAAGTTCACGTCAGGTCATCTCTTACATGCACCTCTTGCTCAGTACTGTCAAAGTTAGTACTGTCAAAGTCAGGCCTGCAAAGTTTGCGGCCAGCAAAACCAAGCACAGGCAGCAAGACACACACTGGGCATGCCACCCGCTTGATAATTTCTCAGGTTCCTGCCGTCTCAGGCAGGCAGCAAAAACAGAATGAAAATCAAATCCCTTGTCGGCCACTATATATAGCTGACAAGATGCACCCTGCTGAGTGGGTGCATCTTATGACATCTTAAGACAAGTCCTTCATTATGGCTAGGACTTCCCCAGTCTTCAGTGGCACAATGTGATCCTAATAAGAACTGGCCAGGAGTCCACCTAGTCCAGCATCCCGTTCTCACAGCGGCCAGCCTGTGGGAAGCCTGCAAGCAAGAGTTGAGTGCAAAAGCATTCTCCCCTCGTGTGGTTTCCAGCAACTGATATTCAGAAGCATCACTGCCTCTGATGGTGGAGACAGAACATAGCCATCGGGGTTGGCAGTTGTGTACTTAACATGCTGCAGCCTGTGCAGGGAACCTGGCATCCCTCCACTAGTGTATCTCATTCACCATTGCAGCTGGTGAATTTGGGTAGAGGACCCAGAAAAATGTATGTCCTCCCCTGGACTTCATTCCGCCCCTACTGCCATTGAGAAAGAGCAGAGCGGCGAGGGGGGACACAACATAGGCAAAGAATTCCTGCCCCAGAGAGATGGAAAACATCTGGTTGCTATTAAACCTAGAAGCCTACCTCCCCACCCCACCCCCGGCTTCTGTGGAAGTTAGCAACATCAGCAAGAGGGTAGGGAAGAGGATTTTAAGAATCACTGTCTCTGCATTGCCTCCAACAGTCAAGAGTGCTGAGGGCTGGGATACCAGTAACAGCAGAAATGCCTGATGGACTCTTAACTTCCCTTTGCCCCCACTGTCCCTGAGGAAGAGCAGAGTTAGGGGAGGCATGGCAGATGAACATCTGTTCAGGGTTGCTTGCTATCATTGGGAACCACCGGCATACCTAAGACAGGCAGCTTCAAGAAACAGATCATTTCTCTTGCCTCAGGGATTCTCTCAAGCCAGAAGGATAAAAAATATTTAGGATGCAAATTCTTCTTCCGTACAAAACAGTTTGACTTAACTAACTACTGCAGAAGTCTGCTGCTCAATGGCCTCAAAGACCAAGAGGCTACTTGCTCAGAATCCCAACACTGGCTTAGTTTCAAACTCCTCTTTGTTTTCTTTCTCCACCTTTTAATCTGTAAGAGCTTGAGATATTTAAGATGTACCCTTTACTAATACCATACCAAAGTCTTCAGGCCATGTGACTCACCGAGTGATTCTACAGAGGTTCTGGAACATCTTATCTCTGTTCTGCCCATCAGGCCCATCTGTTTGTCCCGTCTCCTCCAACTGCTGTACTTTCTGCAAGGCCACACTGACAGCATAGCGCATGAACTCACTGCTGGAGCGCAGAACGGCCAAGCTCTCCTCGTGGTTCTGGGAACAGTCCCTGGGGCATCAGAAGAAAGCAAATTCTCAATGGTTGTCAAGATGGCAAAAAGGGATCAGAGATGGAGCCAGAGGAGAAAGTGGTGTAATCTCAGGTGACTTAAGCTACCACTAAGATTGGGTAAAAGCACAATCAGGTATCAAGAGAGATACAAAATTTCTAGATACCCTTGATGAATGTGCCTTGAAACTCAGGTCCTTACCTGAAGAGACTTGTAAGTAATGTGCACACAAAGCCCATGGAAAGAAAGCTTCGGGCAATTTTATTTGCCGAAGTGGGTTTGTTCTTCCCAGCTTTCTCTTTCAGGATTTCGCAAAGTTTGGTATAGCACTTGAACAGGCCCAGAACATCTTCAAACTTGCTCTTGCTGCAACACACATTGCAGAAATAAAAATGCAAAAAACCATGAGACAAATATTTCAAAACAGAACCTAGGTATTTTTATTTCATGTTTCACTCATGAAACACACAGACAAACATGCAGATATTAGTCATTCACTAGAATGGACGGGTAACTTAGTTGGACTCTGATAGACCCATTTGCAAAGCTGTTTTAAAAGAAATTGAGGGAGGGTAGGACAAAGTAATGTCTGAGCTAATTTCCATCCTACTGGGATTAAAGGACCACTACTACATGAAGAGAGCTGGGATTAACACCACTGGCAGTCACTTGAACCCAGAACCTTCAGAGACTTAGTCAAGGGTCGAAGTGTTCAGCTCAACCAGACCATCTAGGTTTTTTCACTATTTCTGCTATCAGGAATTGTGCTGAACTTGCAAGCTCTACCCCATGCAGTTTGCAGCTGGGAAGTCCTGCTGGCTGTATGCTGATGGAGGGCAGAGAGAGGGAGGATAATTTCATTCCTTACCTGAAATTCCCTATGCTAAAGTTGTACTCAATCAGGACCTCACAGACGCCCATCACTAAAATAGCGTAGATATTGTTCTTCAAGCCCACTCCTGTAGACTGAGAGAAGTCTGCCGACTTATCCTGAGCATAAAAAGGTAAGAAATTAAAATCTAATCTCCAGGGCTTTGAAGAAAGAAAGAAAGAAAGAAAGAAAGAAAGAAAGAAAGAAAGAAAGAAAGAAAGAAAGAAAGAAAGAAGCAGTCTTCTCCCTTCCTGTTCCTAACTTACCAGTTCAAAATCTTCTAATTCACTCTTGATCATTCGCCGTGTGATCGACTCCAGCATCTCCTCCAAGTCTTGCTGGAGACCCTTATCATCATCTTCATCTTCTTCTTCTTCTTCTTGTTCTTCTTCTTCCTCAGCCTGTCGGCGCAGGCTTAAGGTGCTCTTATACCAGGCCAGACAATGCTGAATACAGCAGAGTAAGTGAGCCTGAAGGAAATTGCAGCATCAATCATTAATGGTCATGCAGGTTGCTCAGATGCCTCCTCCCTCCTCAGGAAAATGTTCTTGCCACAGATACCAGCCTCATATAACCACCATGCTTAAGTCAAATTAATGCACAAAGGGGTTAATACTATAAAGCAGTGGTTTTCAACCAATGTGCTGTGGCACCCTGGGGTGCCTTAAATGATCCAGGGGTGCTGCAGGCAACACTGGCCTCTGTCCCTCTTTCTTTCCCTCCCTACTCTGATGTCCTCTTGCATCCCAAAGGCTTGTACAGCTGTTTAGTGCAGCACTCCTGGCTATAAGCTCCACATGCGAATGGTGCCTCTGGGAGGCACCTTTCTTTGGGGCGGGGGGGCAGCTCAGAGACCAAGGAGAGGGGAGTGGAAGCGGAGGGAACCCTCCACAAGGGAGGGTGTTTGAAAAACGGCAAGAGGCTGCCAGCTCTGCAGGCAAGGGGTGCCATAACTGGACTTCTGAGCCCACAGGGGTGCTGCAGAAAGAATGTAGTTTGGTCAAGGAAGCTGTGGACCCAAAAAAGGTTGAAAACTTCTGCTATACAGTAATCTGTTCTGCCAGGGCCAAACTGGACAGGACACCATTCACGCCATTTCACTAATGTTGCGGGTGGGCCTTTAACCCTCCCCCAGCCTACTCCCTTGTGCTTCTGATTCAGGCCCAGCAGCTGCTAACTGCTCTGGAAGCTTTTCTTCCAAAGCAGTGCAGAGTAATGCATTGTTTAAGATAAACGGACCTGCAGTTTATTTATTTAATTTAATAAATGTATATATTGCTTGATTGTTAAAAAAACAAACAAACCTCAAAGTGGTTTACAAAAAAAGATAAAACAATAAAATGAAGGAAAAATTCACAACTGTACTTTAAAAACATACAAAAGTAAAAATACTGAAACGGATTAAAATTACCCCAACTTTCTAAGCATCTGGGTAGGCATGTCTAAAGGTAAAGGGACCCCTGACCATTAGCTCCAGTCGTGGCTGACTCTGGGGTTGTGGCACTCATCTCGCTTTATTGGCCAAGGGAGCCGACGTACAGCTTCCAGGTCATGTGGCCAGCATGACAAAGCCACTTCTGGTGAACCAGAGCAGGGCACAAAAACGCCGTTTACCTTCCCGCCGGAGCAGTACCTATTTATCTACTTGCACTTTGACGTGCTTTCGAACTGCTAGGTTGGCAGGAGCAGGGACCAAGCAACGGGAGCTCACCCCGTCGCGGGGATTCGAACCGCCGACCTTCTGATCGGCAAGTCCTAGGCTCTGTGGTTTAACCCACAGCACCACCTGTGTCCCTTGTCAAGTAGGTGCCAAAAAGAGTACAGTGATAGCACCTGCTTGATCTCAATAGGCAGGAAGTTCCAAAGTTCAGGTGCTGCCACACTAAGTGATCATGTTCTTACAAATATGGAATGGGTATTATGTGGCGTCTGTAGTGGTGCCAGTTCTTAATTTATGAGAAATATGCTGGCACTTTCCTTTGAAAGATGCTAGTTACAAACTCCAGATTTCAGTGGAACTGAAAACAAACTTTTAAAAGCCATTATCCAAGTGACTCAACCCTTTGACGCTCTCACCAAAGGTTCTTGCAGGAAGATTTGGTCTCTCTGAGCCAGGATGCATCCCTCTAGTTTTAACGGGGGCAGCAGGTCAGGTTCTGGCTCATAATACCGCTTTATCTGCCACAATAAATAAGGAACAACATTTTACAAGTGAGAATCATTCCCACTTTACTGCTAGGCAGGAGAGGGAACAGGGGAGAAAGGCTAAGCATCTGAATTAAAGTTAGAAAGAAGAAATAAATCTTCCCTAGCTTAGGATTGCTGAACTAGGGTGAAAACAGATACATACTTCCTACCCACACTTCTCTGCCCAGGAACAGGAATAGTTTTTTTCCACCTCCATGTGTGAGATCCACTCACATACATACCTGGCTCAAATATACATCAGCGCAATTTTCAATCCTTTCTTCCCACCTCCCCCTGCTCCCATTTAGACCAGATTTTCCCACCCCTCCTAGATGTCTGACATGTTTTTCTATTTAAAGAATTAAAAAAACCAACCAATCACCAACTTTATGTTCCTTTGTTTTAAAACTTAAAGCAATGCTCTGGGCAGCGAGAGAGGGAGGTGGAAAGGAAGTGTCTTTATGACTGACACAAGGGGAAGCCAATTAACCTTCTGCACAGACAGCTTCACCTGGAAACAGGAAAGACAGCTTACTCCCAAGTTTGGGAGTTTGTACATCTGTCCAAAAAGGAGGTGGGGAGGAGCATGAATCCACATCTCAAGTGCATTGCTCAAGATATGTGCATTTGCCCTCTCTCTTATGTAACTGATGCATGGCTCACTGACCTATACGCAGGTATAAGCAGCAGGTTAAAAAAAATAAGAGAGAGAAGGATAAGATTCTAAGTTGATGCATGTATTCACTTGTCATCTTATGAGTTACCTCTTGCTGTGTAAACTCTGCTACCCCACCAGATAGCAAAAGCAATGAAGTGTCCTATGGCATCTTAAAAACTAACAAAAAATGGTAACAGAAAAACCTTCCGGGTCTAAGGCTGCCATTTTGTCCGAACCAGAATGCTCTGGTTTGTGCTTTCCCTATAAACCTGAATTTGAAACCAGAATCAGAAACTAAGATTGGTAATGGCCCTTGGCTATACACAATAAAGGCCTGACTTAACCGAGAAGCCAAGATCACACAGGGAGGGGAAGACTAGGGAGAAGAGAGCATGTGAGCCTGGGGCTGGAACATGCAATACCAAACTACGGTTTGTCATACTGTCTGAACCAAGCCTGCAATGCTTTGATCTTGCCATATACCTGAGAGAGCAGCATCTCCAGAATGGAATTACTCAGTTGGGAGTTTCTCCGCAGGACATCATAAAAACCCTGAGAGGAGGGAAGCAAAGTTTTTTTAAAAACATAGAGCCTTAAAAAACTCTCACAAGCAATTTTCCTCATTGTAGGCAATGGAAGACAACCATGCTGCCTCTGCTGCCTGCCACTATGCTCAGAAGCAAAAACTGATCCTCACAATATAACACACAAAACCAAATGAGGTGCCATCGCACTGCCATGAAGCACAGCAGAGGTGCGGAAGGGTATTATACAACTAGAGCACTACAACACACTAGCACACAAACACTTACCAGAAGACCAGGAACCAGCTTCCCAAAGGCCTGCAGATGCTGACATTAATCCACAACCTCGACACTGCTTGAACTGAAGAAATTACGTGGAACCACGGCCAAAAGGATCCTCCTTACCTCATAGAGCATGAATCTGACATCAGCCTGCTGACTTAAGCATCGCCTCAAGCTGCCCAGGATTTCTAGGCAGAAGGCCTCATTGGCTGCTGCGTTATAGCGGGTATGAACATCCACCTGGACCTAGAAGGCAGTAACAGAGTCATGAGAAATCATTTCCGGTTTATTATGACTGAAGCCGCCATCCTACGCACCTGGGGCTGCACAGGGCCTTTGGGAAGCTGCTGGCTGCTTACCTGACTCGCACCAATTGCCTGGCTGCACTGGGAGGAGGTCAAGCTACCCAGAACCTTAAAATTCTTTAAGAGGAGCAGAAACCCAGCAACTGCTGACTTACGGGCCTCCAGCTGCCTGTGATGGAAACAGAGGCAAGGGAGAACAATTAACGACACCCATGGATGCTTCTGCTGAGAATTCTGGGGCACCCTGCCCTCCCTACCTTGTTAATGCTGGACAAAGCTTTGAGCTGAATTCCCTTAAAAGTTGGAGTGAAGAGATAAAATGACAAACAAACAAACCTAGAGTGGAAAACCACAAAGGTGTGCAGGGTTGCTTGTTTACGGTATGATCAAGTGGATAAAATGTGCTGTGTGTTGTTTTTTAAAAGACAGCAACCCTGTTTTTTAAAGACAGCTACTTATTTTTACATTTTATTATTGGAACCCATTATAATTTTGTCTATCAACCAAGCATGATGAACTTTGGTTCATTTTTCATGTTGTGGAGAAACTCTAATTCCCCCAACGAGTCTTCAGGAAAGGGCTTGCCCACATTTGTCCTGTGCCTAGAAAGTCATGGGTCCAAGCAGTTTTGCCTTTGCCTGCCGCTTTCCCCCGAGTAAACCTACTCTTTCGTGCTAAATCAGAACAAACAGCAATCTGCAGAAAACCCAGTCGCTGTTTGCTCTGATTCAGCGCTAAAGACTGGGTTTTCCCAGCCAGGGGGTGGGGAGCGGCAGGGCAAATGGAGTTGTGGGTAAGCCCTTGGGTAAAAAAACTAACGCATGCAGAATTTGGAGCGTATGGCACTCCAGGCGACCCCGTCTAGCTCTTGGGACTCTCCTCAGGTTACATCCGCTTTCCACCTGTGTTGTTTATGTGATAAAAGCAGTGAGGGGTGGGGGTAGGGAAACCAAGGAACTCCATAGATGTCTATTTACTTTGAAAGCATAAAAAATGGCAGCTTACCCAGAAAACATTGATTTGCGAAGAACAAGGATCAGGGAGTCCCTCATGGACATGCTAATTTTCAGCAGGGGCTGGGGGAAAAATAGAACGCATTAGACCAAGTGCTCTGCAATTTTGCTAAAGGAGCAGCAGCAGCAGCAAGGCCAAGAAAAGAGGGATAGGGAGGACATTATATCAGCATAATCAGTGAGCCATATCAGTCATTCCCAATCTATGAGCCACAAGAGAACTACAAGAAATAAACGGGAAGCCCACAAGCAAGACCTGAGTGTAGTGTTTGGCTGACATACAGGTGAAAGCATCACCTAGACTTTAGAACACCTTGCCGAGGGGAACCTGTCCCACATTCTCCACAACTTTATGCCACTATGCAGAAACATCCATTTTCTAGTAATTGTCTGGCCTGCTGAGTTCTTTGATCTCTGAAACACTAGCTTTATATCCCATGCCCTTTCCATCTTTTATCAGTTTTTAAATATACGGATGAGATTACAAGTGCCTCAAGCATTTATTTTAAATGGAAAGAAGGGATAAAAAGATATTTTAATGAATGAATTTAAGAGGACAGTGGTACCTCGGGTTAAGTGCTTCATTCGTTCTGGAGGTCTGTTCTTAACCTGAAACTGTTCTTAACCTGAAGCACCACTTTAGCTAATGGGGCCTCCTGCTGATGCCGCGCCGCCGGAGCACAAGTTCTGTTCTCAACCTGAAGCAAAGTTATTAACCCGAGGTACTATTTCTGGGTTAGCGGAGTCTGTAACCTGAAGCGTATGTAACCTGAAGCGTATGTAACCCAAGGTACCACTGTAGTAACATATTTCAAAGTATTTTTAAAAAATATGCTGCACTCTTTCGTAATATATTTTGAGGACTTTTTGAGCTGAAAACTGACTAGTATAAAAGAACTTTACCTGCACGGCCTTAAGCAACCCTTGTACTGTGTCAAGAGGCAGGAATGACAAATGATCAAAGGCCTCTGCGACTTTTGAAGAAGACTGCTGAAGGATGAGCGGGGCAGACAGGATAATACCGGACAACAGATCTGAAAGAGAAAACGGTAACAAGGAGAGCTGCAGCCTTCAATAAGAGAAAGAGAAGGCCAAGATGTCAGGAACCAGGGACAGAAAAAGAAGTGCATTTGATTCGTAGGTTCACAGATCAAGAAAAGACAACTGCACAAATTATGAAGTCACCTTCCAAAAAAAGTAGAACAGTGAAAGATAAGAGGTCATACAACTGACTTCTTCAAATATGTACTCACTAAGGATTGAGGGCCAGACACTATGTATTTCAGACAAACACCAAAAAGACTCATGTTCAAAGCCCTAATCAGCCAAGCAGCTCAGTTAGCAAACGAGAGTCAGTCTCCATCTCTCAACCTAACCTACATCGCAGGGTTTTTTTGGGGATAAAATGGGTGTGGGAAAATAACTTTGTATGCAACTGGGGCTCTAATTGGGAATAAACTACATTTTGACTACAACTGCTACAGACCACTGGTTTTTAGGTTTGGCAGCAATCTGGTGTGATTTCATTTGCATAAACTCCCTTGGACTTTCTTTGCATAAACTCCCTTTCTGTAAATGGAAAGACTGGTATAGTTTTTCAAAAACAACAAAATATAATAACAATAAGGTACATGAGAGAGTGTCTAAACCACTGAGCCTCTTGGGCTTGCCGATCAGAAGGTCGGCGGTTTGAATCCCTGCAACTAGGTGAGCTCCCGTTGCTCTGACACAGCTCCTGCCAACCTAGCAGTTTGTTTTGCTTTTTTAAATAATTTTTATTGAATAATTTTCAAAAAAAACAATACAACCATACTACCACAAAATATAATTAAGAAATAAAAAGTACATACATCGATTTTTAGTTTGTTGTGTGTTATTTACCATCTTATTTCCTCCCAAACATTACATACAACAACAACACATATGTGCAGACACCCACACACCTACACCCGCACAGTAAATATTTTTTTCCCTTTTCTCTTCCCAAATCTTTTCTTCAACTTTGACTTCCTGTCAAGTCCCTTTGCATATGTTTTATCTTACATTTGAATGTACACAAAACAGTAAACCTTTCTATATAATTTTTCTAATACATTCTGAAAACATAATAAATCCTTAATTGTAGTCCACTTCCTTTTATTTCCTTTATCACTCAAATGCTAGCAGAGAGTCAAAACTATTACTGTATTTTTGAACATATTTTTTATAAACATCTCATTTTTCCGCTAATTTTTTGCTTTGAGTTTCCTCTGAGTATACTAGTCAGTTGAGCCGTCGCCACCAATTCCTGTAATTTGATTTGCCAATCTGTTATTTTTGGAGCCTCGTAATCTTTCCATCCCTTGGCCACATCCCTGCCAACCACATCCCTGCCAACCTAGCAGTGTGAAAGCACACCAGTGCAAGTAGATAAATAAGTACTGCTGCAGCGGGAAGCTAAACGGCATTTCCGTGTGCTCTGGTTTCCGTCATGGTGTTCTGTTGTGCCAGAAGCAGTTTAGTCATACTGGCCACAGGACCTGGATAGCTGTCTGTGGACAAACGCCAGCTCCCTCAGCCTGAAAGCGAGATGAGCGCCACAACCCCAGTCACCTTTGACTGGACTAAACTGTCCAGAGGTCCTTTACCTTTACCTTTTTACACAAGAGAGTATGCCTGCTATGTGAGACTTCTTAAAGACAGACAATTATGGCTCTGGAAAACAGATGGAGCACCACTCCCTTCTGAAGTTGAGGGAGGAAAGAAACCAAGAAGCTGTTTTATCGAACTGTGCAGACATGAGATTTCCCTTGCAATAATGTGCCCCCTTTGCTCATTTCACAGTTACCTAAGAAGTGGCTGATAGGGGAGCCTGCATTTGTGATGACTCTGTTCAGGACCTGCTCCAGTATTTCACTTCTGATTGGTTCATGGACCTGAAAGCAGACAGGATACTAAAATTCAGTCATAGGTCAACTTTTGAGGCTGTAGCCAGACTTGCAGATTTATCAGGCCATTAAAAAAAAGTTTACTCCAATATTGCTGCTATGACTAACATAGCCATAACTATGGAGCAAGTGGAAGGAAAGACCCTCACCCGAATTAATGTCCCTCTGGCAAAGGATGATGGATCAGTCACTTTTGGTGCAGACAAAGGCAGCTAGCTAACCTCAAAATGTGTGCATGTCACTACTGTGTGCTTAGCTCAGCCTAATCATAAGTTGTGCTCAGAACTGTGACTCATGCAGAAACATACAAGGGGTGTGCAATTCCTTCTCTTATATGGCGTAAAAGTAAACATTTTTGGATTTAAGGAAGAAAAGTGTGGCTCCAATTTTAACTGAAAGAAACAACAATGCTTGAAATGTTATCAAAGAACTGGAGAAGATAATATAAATCACAACTGTTTCCCTATAATGGCATCTCCTTACCTTGAAGGCTTCCAATAGGAGATCAGTTCCCAACTTACAAGCTTGCTGGGCTGGAGTTTTGGAAAGGCCATGGTTCGTTTCCACAACTTTGCCTCCCAAAGTTCTTTTTGGCCCATAGGAGTCCATCAGGATGAATCCAAGATCCACCAGGCCCCGGGTCACATGATCCCAACCAAACACACTGGATGGAGTCATTAAAAGAAGGGAGAGGGAGACAGCAGCTTTAAAAGAACATTCACTTTTTATTCATTTGTTTATGGGCTTTGCATATGCATATGGTTCGCCACTGTAAGAATAGGTTGCTGAACCAGATGGGCATAAGCAGATTCTTTTTATGTACATTCTTGAGCATGGGCAGAACCGGGCATTTTTGCAAAGGCAACAATATTCTACAGCATCCTTATCTCCCCATGTACTAAATGTGTGCATTACTATCAAAGAATAATGCCAGGGGTTGAGGAGAGAAAAGGGAAAAAGTGAGAACTTTGTCCATCAAGTTCTTCATTGGTGGACTGCAGAAACTCACCTGTTTGCCACAACTTCCAAAACCACGGCAGATATGTCATAGTTTTGAGGAGCCAATTCCTGCAGGAACTTGGAGCCCTGAAGAAACTGCTTGTCCTTGAAGCTCCTCATAACTGAAGATTTCAAAAAGTCAAAGACCTAAAGCACAAAAGTTGAGTGGGCAAGAGAGATTACGCTTGTCCAATTTCCACCACTGAATGTCCCAGCCAGAACCAAACATTGCGTGAACAAACCTGCCAACTAAAAGCTCCATCAGCCCACCTAAATATTCTCTATCAGGCTCACTGATGTAGTCAAGCGCTAGCAGGGAAAGACATACCTGGTCTTCAAATCGGTGTATTCTGGTCACTGAGAGCAGAATGGTTATGCTGAAGGGACACAAGACCTTGCTAAGATCCCCTTGTTGCTCAGTCTACAAAGCATCAAGCAAATGGAGAAAGTTAGAGGGCTTCATATTTATCATGAGATGATTATATATATACTGTGTGTGTGTGTGTGTGTGTGAGAGAGAGAGAGAGAGAGAGAGAGAGTGAGAGAGAGAGAGAGAGAGAGATTTATAAAGTAAATGTTTCATTTTTTTATTTAAAACTATAGTTAGAATGGAAGTTAGACCAATAATGAACATGAGTGTTCCTCGTCTCAGCAGACTAAGCTTGGCAGCTATGTCACTGAATCTGTTTCATCATGTAATTTATTCTACATCAAGCTGTCTTATAGTGACTCAGACCATTGATTCATGTAGCTCAGTGTTTTCTGCAACAGCTAGCATTGGCTTAGTTATTCGGACACATAGTTCTCAGCTTTGGTTGAATGTTCAGCTCTTCTAAACAAAAGTCAAATGCCAAGTTTGCACTTGGATGGCAGAAGCCATCACAGCATTCTCAAAGCCCCTCTGGATCCTTGTGCCCCAAATACTTTTCTCTCCAAAACTTCAACAAAAGATGGGGATGGTTAGGCAGCAGAATTGGTTCAAGCCTGTGTAAAGCCTTTCACTCTCCTTTTTACAGGAAAAGGGACCATCTTGCAGACAGCCTCCCTAACAAAGTCCTCTTTGAGAAACTGCTCTGCTATAAATGCAGTGCTTGAGACTGTTTTGCTTCCACAGCTGTGTAAATACTGCAGAGCTGAATTCTGAATCTCCCTTCTACCCCTTTCTCTTTGTCTTGCAGGGAGAAAGAGCCAAAAAGAGGACACAAGTCCAGCCACTAGGTCCATGTGGTTGGGTTAACATGAGCAGGGCTGCCAGATTACGCTGATTTTTGTGTCTCTCTTTCTGCAAAAGAGGGGCTCCATTTGGATGTAACATTCCTGCTTTAATAAGTCATAATTTATTAACCTGGGAACAAGCATCAGGCCCACAGAGCCACACCCCCCATTTCAGCTGCCAGTTTCAGCAATGCAATTGTTTAATGTGGTAAGATGACATTACACCACAGCTCCCTATAAATCAGACATAAAGAAGTGTGGCTTAAAACAACACAGTGCCAAAGCCAGCAAGCATTTCACCCAGCTGAAAAAAATGAAAGCAGGTAAGACATCACAGAATTCTAGGAGTGACTGGCATTCCAAGCCACAATTAGCTTAGGTCAGAACAATGTCCCACGCGGTGAGTTCAGTCCTAGAAGACTGCTATCAACACAGACCAAACTATATCTAGCATTGGCATAAACAAATTAATGCTACCAATATCTGGCATATCAGCGACATCCTCAGCATCAACATTATGCATTTGATATACCTTTAAGTATTTTATTAGCTCTTTTCCCAAATCCTGGTCCAGAGTAATAGCCAGCACGATATGCAGAATGACGGTGCCTTCCACATGGCGAAGTTGGTCCAGGGGCACTGTGGCTTCTTCAAGGTCCATTGATCTGAAAAGAATCAGTCACAGAGAGGCCAAAGATAGAAAGACAGTTGTGGCAGGGATGGAATAAGGACAACCAGGACAACCACAGAGAAACTAAAACAACACATTTGCCCCAGAATCGAAAGTGTCCTTACAGGGAAAAGAGAGTAACAAATATCAGAGCAGAAAAAATGAGAATATAAGAGGGGACTCACTCTGAATTTCCCTGCTCTTCTTTTTGCTTTTTATCCATCTGATTGAAAAAGTTGATTATCCCTTCCAAAATGTTTTTCTTGCTGCCCTGAAAGATCACAAGACAAAGTAAACAGAAAGTGCACCACAGTATTACGGTAATAAAATACAGTAACAATAAACATTCATACAAACATTTGGAGAGAGATTACGTCTCAGTAGTGGAGTGCATGTTTGGATGCAGAAGGTATCAGATTAAAACTTTCTGGCATCTCCAGTTAAAAGGACCTGGTACCAGGAAAGATCTCTCCCCAAGACCCTGAAAAACTTCTAACAATCAGACTAGGCAATGCTGGGCTGAATTGGAAGTTGTTAATGTTTAATGTTAGATAATGTTTTTATATATATTGGAAATCGCCAAGCCAGATGAGAAGGGTATAAATAATAATTATTAGTATTATTACTTATTGTTGTTGTTATCATCATCATCATCATTATGTGATCTGAGTCATCCACAGAACCTACTGCATGTCAGTTGCAGGGTCCAGGTTTTGAGATTTGCGGAGCCTGGTCAAATTTTCCAAAAAGCTTACCTTTGCAGAAAGCAACAGAAGCTGATAAACTAAAGGAGGGATTTCTTGGAGGTCCAACTGACAGAACATCCTTAAGACCTTTTCCACCACAAACTGCAGCTCTTCTGCACTCAGTGGGATGTCCCTGCAGAGTAAAGATGAAAGCCAGTCCAGATCATCTACCCAAACATCAGTCCAAAACATCAGCAGAGAAGCCTCTGGGTCAACAAACACCACGGTACAAAAACCAGCAAGTATTATTTATGATTTACATTCATAGCCCAACTTTCCTCCAAGGGGCTCAAGGCAGCCCCACCCCTCAAGTTATCTTCACAACAATCCTGTGTGGCAGGTTAGGTTGAGACTGGCCCACAATCATTCATGGTTAAGTGGGGATTTTTAATCCAAGTCTCCATGCTCCATGTCTGATACTGTCTCCACTACACTGGCCCCCAAATGGTATATCCCAGAAATTAGCCTTGGATCAAGAACCTTTCCCACTTAGGAAACACTTGGCCAACTAGAACTTCTTCCAAAGTGCAAGCATGGATTATGAATGACATGCCTAGTGAAACTGCTCTCCCCTCACCTCTGTAAGTGCTCCCCAAGTCAGCAATGAAAAAAGAAAATAAAAAAAATTGTACAGAGGCTACCTGAACATGGAGGAGAGATGTATCACATGTTGAGAACTCCACCTGCCCACATAAAAATCAATCAGAAGGTTTGAAAACAGAAAATAAAGTACTAACAAAAAATACTTCCAGCAGGGATAGTTGTGTTACACATGACAGTTTGTGAAATAAAGGGGTGGTGAGAGAGATGTCTGGCCCAGTGCACCAGCAGCTGGATTAATTGCAATAGCTGCCCTTGAAGATGACTCAGAAACTTCAATAGCCAGATTACTGGCTGGGGTCCTAGTTAGAACACATATAATTGCCCCCCTTTTCTCAAAAAGAAAGCAACAACCCTGTACAGGTTGCCGGTCCATTTCCAGATGTGATTCACGGTCCTCATGTCGGTGTTCAAAGCCCTAAAAACTTAGGCCCCAAATATCTGAAAAGACTACCTCCTTCCTTACAGACCCTCTTGGGTGTTAAGACTGGCAGAAGGAGCCTTCTTTGTTATTCTGCAACCCTCAGAAGTTCAGTGGTGGCAGCCCAGGAGAGGCAATTCTCTGTGGCAACCCCTAAGCTGTGGAATTTCCTCCTCAAAGAGGTGTGCCTGGCACCTTTATTGTATAGCGTTTCTAAAATGATGCAAGCACACTTTTCCGTGGTCTTTGACACCTAAAAATATATATTTAGGACCCACCCTTGTTCTTCTGATTGTAAAATGTTTTAACTGGTTTTGCTATTGCATTTTTATGTTGTTGCAACTCACCATTTTGGTGGAAGTCAAGTAAGAACACCAATAAAAATCAGTACCAGAGTTTAACATTTGACTGGGTAAAACATAGCAAAGAGTTGCTTACATAAAACTGGTGCATTCTGAACAATTCTAAAGGCAAGCACAGAACTGTACATGGCCTGCTGAAGACATGCCTACCTGCTGGAACAAAGTGTATTGATCAGCTGTTTCTTAAACTCTTCCCCACTCAGCTCACCTGGAAAGGGGTGGGAAAGCACACAGTACAAGGGCACTTAGGACAAGTTGCTCGTCAAATGAAAATAAGGAAGAAAGAAGGGATAGGGCTTACCTGCCCCATAAACCAGTGTCTCTTTAGCTGTCGCTAGTGCAGTCAGAACTGTAGGGAATAGCTCCAAAGACCTGCCACTGAGCAAGATGCCACCTTTGATAGCTTCAACAAACGAGGTTGCCAGGTCAGCCAATGCAGAACCTGGCAGCTCATGAGCCTGAAAAATAAGGGACAAGATATGGGAAGATGAATATGAAAATATGCACCAAGGGGGGGTGGTTCCAGACTAAAATAACAAAAGTATTTTAAAAATACAATCTCAAGTTGCCAGTGAAAGGTGCATTAGAAATAGTTGTTGCATGAACACACTGGGATGTCTTTCCTCGGGTGAAAGGAAGTTAACGGTATCACTTATTTATTACATGACACATTAGCCCCAAACAACCTGAAGGCCTAGAATGTTGTAACTATACAAACTACCTTTGATCGTAGACTCAAGTAGGTAGCCAAGTTGGTCTGCCATAGTCAAAATAAATTACAACAATTCTTTAAAAAGATAGTTAAAACCTAAAAAACCTAAAAACTCCCTTAAAAGAATCAAGTCTTCAAAAAAGTTATATGATCTAAGAAAGTCTTCAAAAAAACCTTCCAAAAGAATTTAAAAATTATAATGTAGCACCTTACAGACCAACTGAGTAGTTTTAGGTATAAGCTCTCGTGTGCATGCACACTTCTTCAGATACACTGAAACAGAAGTCATCAGGCCATTATATATAATGAGAGGGAGGGGAGAGGGAATGGGTGATTGGATACCTTTGATAATGTTAAATATGCACACGTGCAGTGGGGTCCCGATCCTGTACTTCAAGCACAGAAACTGAGCAGATGAAAACTTTCCTGTGATAGACCTAAGTGGTAGGAGAAGCCTCACTTACAAAATTACACTGTGCTGAACTGTTGTCAAAGGCACAGGAGTAACACCAGGAGGAAACCTATGACCTAGAAATTATTTCATCACCAAGGAGATGAACAGAGTAATGGCGTGTGCGTATGTGGGTAGAATCCGTGTCTGGGGAACAAGGAGGCTTTGGATTTGGAAAAATCACAGCCTCCCCACAATGTGTCCCATTCATGGCTCCACCACACACAGAGCATTGGTGGCACGTCAGTGACCACAGCACCGCTTTCTTCCACCACACTGGGGACTCCTCCATCTGCAGAGAAGGAGGCCCACAGTATCAAATAGCCCCTTCCTTACCTGCCCTTCTTAATAGTTAAGGATTACTCTCTAAAGCTCTAATCACATGTAGTGTCTTGAAAATCAGCCCCACTAGATAACATGCATGTTCCACAACATGCATAGGGTCAGGATTCGCAGATGACCGCAATGTAATTTAAGCGTGGAATCTAGAAGTGGAAGGGAACCATCATCTCCGTTACACTTTGCTGAGCTGGAGAAACCAGTCTTGATAACTCCATTCCTACCTCTAACATAAGCAGCCGTATAATTTCAGATGCAACTTCCACATGCAGGTCCCCTGACTCCACCAACTGGACACAATGCTTATAAACACTGAGCCTCCTAACAACACCCGTCTGTTGGAAGCAAGGAGAACCTGGAGTGGAATTCCCAATAAACAATAAAGAAGTTACTTGAGCAAACATTTTAATACAGCTCTTACAAGAGACAAAAGAGCAGCTGGTGGCCTAGACTTCACCAACACTCTCAATAATTTTTCTGACCATTTACTCACTTTCTTCTGTGCAATTTAAACAGCTAAAGGGTTCTGCATGACTCCCTTTATTAACAGAAGCTGCAAATTAAAATATCCCCTTTCATAGTCTATATTTCTGTATCTTGTTCAAAATAAACATCAGTTGTGTCCACATGGAATTACTTAACACTGGCACATTTAAGTGATCAGGAAACCCAACTGCTGGGACAAGTTCAAAAGAACTCTCACTCTCCCCACCTGCAAGCAATACTGTCTAGAACAAGGGTTCCCAAACTGTGGTCTGGGGACCACTTCATTCACTTGGTCCACCGCATGTCTCTTAAAAAAAAAAAAACACAAATAAAAATCTAGAAGATTCTTTACAGCACAGTCCCATATTTCTCTGTTCAGTAGCAAGTCCCACTGACATCAGCTGAGTTTACTTCCAAGTAAATGAACATAGGATTGCAGTCACACCCAAGTACTTGCTTAAGGCTGCAATCCTAACCCAATTCAACAGGACTTGCTTCTGAGTAGACATGATTAGGATTGCACTGTAAGATATCAATGTCATACATGGAACAGTTGGGTAAAAAAACAGATTCATAGATCAGTCTATCACAACTCATTGTGTGGTACCTTTGAAGATTCCTCTCAGGAGGGCACCAATCTCCTTTCCCTTCAAAGCCTGCTTTGTGATTAAGCCTTTCAGCTGCAGCAAGAAGGGGGGGGGGGAAGCACAAGATTCATTTATCATCACTTTAAGCTTCTACATCCAATGATACTAGAAACACTGTGTGTAACCAGGTACTAATTTCCATACAATCATCACTAAGGCACATAAATTTACCGTGCTCTTAATACGGCCTTGCAGATACATCCAAAATATTTACTAGCCTACACATACTTACATTCATCATTTGTGGCTGCCTAACCCTAAACTTTTTTCAGTTCTCCATGCCTGGTCACCTGGAAGGAACCTCCACTCATCACAGATGACTAGATGAACGGCCTGTTACTAGATAGCCTGACATGCAGTTAAAATACACCATGTTCATGAAAAGGGAGAACCACAGAGGAACGAATGCTCCCAAAAACATTTTTGTGAATTATATACAGTACTACAGTAACCACTTGAAGGCCATGAAAAACTGGAAGTGGCAATCCACTTGCCTATGATTTCTAAGAGGAGCAAGAAAGGCATTGGATATACTTGTCATTAGCAGTTAGTAAAAGGCAGAAGACTTGGCAACCTTAACACAATGATGAAAAATGGAAGCAAAACAACATTATCTAGCTGTCATAAAACTGTACAGGAGCTAACATTGCAGGAGGAGGGAGACGTATAAAAACATACAAAACATACAAACATACTGTATAGTGCAGAATGCAAAAGTTGCAGCACCTTGGCATATGGCAGATGCATAGCTGCCCACTGACAGAGTCACCACAATTTTTACCATTTTCCCAAATGCATGGGAATTCCCACAGCTATGAGTTAGTAGAAGGAAACAGAAATACAACAGGAATAAATACAAATATCTAGCAACTTGCAACTCGTGCAATTAGCACACTATGAATAAAGGTCCATTAATGTACTATATATGGATGCCTCACAATTTGGACACAAAAATACTGATCATGGAAGCCATGATGGTGTAACAAACACACTGAAGAGAATGAGCAATGTCCAAATGTAGGGATAGGAGTGGTTCTCTATGTGTTTTGGGTTGATGGGAGTTGCGAGTTCAGCTACATACACAGGACCACAGGTTCTCTTTTCCTCTTTACAATCAGTCCCAAACAAGGGCACTATCAGTGGATCCCCCCCCCCCCTGAAATACTGTGGGAATCACAACAGCTCACCTCATTTTCTTTCAGGCTTTGCAGGCCTGCCTGAAGTTGCTCAGCTTTTTCATCTGCCACCAAGGTCAGGATTTTCTGGTCCATTGTTAATAGAGCTGGCGAAACAACAACAAAACTTATTATCTGTAAAATTAGCAAAAAGAGTTTTAACCTACAGAAACAAAGTAAACTCAGATTGTCTCTAAGGCCTCGAAAGGTAAATTGATGCAAAAGCAGCCTCAAACTGTAAAGCTTTTTGTGGACTGCACCACTCTGCACTACAAGCGGGGATGTGTTTAAATCCAATAAAAAAACCGCATTATATATGTTGGGATGGGGTGGAATTGAAGTTTGGATAATTCCTTAATGACATGCTGGGGTTGACTTTGTATTTTTGTATGACTGCAGCGAGTGGGAAAGTATTCAAACGTACAGCCACTTGCCACAACTTTGCTGCAACCGCTGGGTTTCTTTTCACATCTTCTACCACGCTTCCCTATCTGGGGTGACACAGGTGTATCCATGATGGTGCAACCAACCAGGAAGACTCTTGTTTCAACACACACCACACACACATAAAGCTCAAAAGGCCAATCTCAGCCCTCAGACAAACCTACCTCACAGGCTTGTTATGCTGACAAAACTGGAAATATAGGGAGTGGGAATCATTTATGCCACTTTGAGCTCCATGTAGGGGGGAAAAATGGTACAGAAACCGTTATAAACAAAAGAGGCACTCTCCACATGTTCAGAGACACCGTTTCACCTTCCCCTTTTTTTCTAACCTGGCTGAAAGGAAGCCTCCCCCCCCCCCCAAAAAAAAAATACTTGTCTTTTTTTGGCTAATGACCAACAATCACCGCTCAGCCTCGTGACCCACCTTCGGCTACGACCCCGGCCACGTGACCCTCTCACGTCCGCGCCCCCTCCCGCTGCCGACCCTCGTCCCTGTTTTGCCTCAGGCGCGGCTTCCCGGCCTCACCTTCCTTCAAAACTTCCCCGAGCGCCGAATTTCCCGCCTGGAACTTCGTCGGCGTTGCCCCGGCAACGGAGTCCCGCCCCTCTCTGAACAGCTTCCGTTTCCCTAGGCAACCCGTGCGCCGCCTCCGCTTCGCCGTTGTTCTCCTCCTCCCCCCCCCCCCCGCCGCGGCAAGCCAAGTCCCCGGATGGTGCTGTGGCGCAGCGCGTGGGGTGGGCGGCGCGGTAATGGGAAGGTCGCGCGTTCGAGGCTTGCTGCCTGCCGATTTGTGAAAAGGCGGGGATAGGGACAGAAACCAGATAAAAGGGACGCTCACTAAATAGGCTCTCCTATGAAGAACGGTTGCAGTGCTTGGGGCTTCTTGCTTTTAGCAAGTTCTTGGTACTTTTTGTACAATTATGCATGGATAGAGAAAAGTGTTTCTCCCTCTGAACACAAGAAATCATCCGGTGAAGCTGAATGCTGGAAGAAAATCAGGACAGATAAAAGAAATTACAATGGTACCTTGGTTCTCAAACTTAATACGTTCTGGAAGTCTGTTCCAAAACTAAAGCATTCCAAAACCAAGGTGCGCTTTCCCATGGAAAGTAATGCAACATAGATTAATCCATTCCAGAATTTTAAAAACCACCCCTAAAACAGCAAATTTAACGTGAATTTTACTCTCTAACGAGACCACTGATCCATAAAATGAAAGCAGTAAAATATGTACTGCAGTCACACAGTCAGTGAATCAGTAACTGAACTGGGTTCCACACAGTCACAAAAACAAAAAAGCCGCAAAAACAGAAACGCAAAATAAATAGCAAAAACAGACAGACCTCAGCGTAACACTCAAAACGGAAGTGTGGCATTCAAAACGGAGCGTGTTCGGCTTATGAAAAAAATTCGCAAACCGGAACACTTCTGGGTTTACAGTGTTTGGGTTCCAACTTGTTTGAGTACCAAGGCATTTGAGAACCAAGGTACCACTATACTTCTTAGCACTGCACGTAATTAAACTATGGAACTCACTCTCACTGGAGGCAGGCAGGAATGGGCACCGACGTGAATGGCTTTATAAGGGGACTGGACTAGATTGGGCTATGGGTGTCATCCAGTAGGTTCTGCTGATGGCAGTGAAGTATACAGTGGTACCTCGGGTTACATACGCTTCAGGTTACAGACTCCGCTAACCCAGAAATAGTGCTTCAGGTTAAGAACTTTGCTTCAGAATAAGAACAGAAATCATGCTCCGGCGGCAGCAGGAGGCCCCATTAGCTAAAGTGGTGCTTCAAGTTAAGAACAGTTTCAGGTTAAGTACGGACCTCCGGAACGAATAAAGTTCTTAACCCGAGGTACCACTGTACAGTGTTGTATTAAGCCGCACAGAATAGGCCCACTTAAATTAATGGACCCAAATGGCTGTTTATCTTAGTGGATCTACTCTGAGTATACGTTAATTGAAAGCAACCCATAGTCCTTCTGTCATATTCTCTCTTCCACCATCCCAAATGAGGGTCACATCAGCAAGACCTGGGAATCTGCTTCTGACCTGACCTGACCTCATCCAACCTCTCTCTGCAAAACAATCTGATTTTTTTTTTAACATTTCATTTACATAACATTTGTTCCAATTCCTGTTGTCCCGTGCAGCCTTAACCCTTGAGTGACTTTTCTTTGCTGCTAAGATATCGGACAGAAAGCCCATTCAAGACCTGCCAGGAAGGATAATAATAATAATAATAATAATAATAATAATAATAATAGCACCATCGTGAAACCAAATCAGAGTGAGGGTAACACTTCTTGCAGTTTGGCCTTTTCCTGGATTTCTTTCTTGCCTCACGCGTGGCTTGGATCATTTTGTACAAAACCCCTAAGTACCCAGCAACAAGGGGAAGCCTTTGTTCCATGAGGCGATTTCAACCTATGTTTAAAAGGAAGCAGAGATTAACCTAAGTGGCCTTTCTTGTTGCAAACACACCGGCTTATTTCTGAAGCTTTCCACAAAAGCCTGAACTGTTCACAGATGGGAGCTAACACAAGAGAACAGAAGCCATCAGTGGCGCAATTAGGTAATTTTAGACTAAGGAGCAATTTTTCACTTTTTGCTACTGTACCCATCTAGGTTATATTGGGAGGGGGTGCCCAAATGTGGATTATATACTGTACTTGCCACAGCACTGGAAGCCAGTAGCCAGTTTGCTTCATTTTCCTACAGTCAATCTTCACGTGCTAAAAGAGTTTGCACCAATTTATTTTAGAAAAAAACAAAACACCCTTCCAAGTTGGTTGCGTGAAGCAGCAGCCCTGAAGACTGGTTCAGACATGCAGTTGCTTAACAGTTGCTTTGCGAGCACTTGTGTGCTAATATAATTCATACAAGTTTCAAATCTCTAGATGCTAAATCATGATGATTTTTTGGGAGGGGGGTTTGAGTGGCTTTTGGCTGAACCCCATCCATGCCTTGTTCACACAGCTCTATCAATAAATAGTTTGTACCTCTTCTCTCCCCCCTTTCTCCCTGCCTCACATTGGGAACTAATTTCCAACCACAGTTCTGGTGATATTGGAATTCAAATCCTTAAATCTCAACACATGGGGGGCGGGATTCGTAAGCTATGAAGGACTTGCTCACAAATTTATTGACATCTGTGCGAATTTTTACAGCTAGGAAGTGGAAGGGGCAAGGTGAATATAAAATGGAAGAATGGTATAAAGAGGTGCGGGATATAGCTGTTAATGATAAATTAACATGTGCTATTAAGGTAAGATGGGGAATATGCAGGAGAAATGGTTTTGAGGAGATATGGGAGGTATTCTGCCCGGACGCTGAGGTCCAGTGCCGAGGGCCTTCTGGCGGTTCCCTTATTGCGAGAAGCAAAGCTACAGGGAACCAGGCAGAGGGCCTTCTCGGTAGTGGCGCCCGTCCTGTGGAACGCCCTCCCATCAGATGTCAAAGCGATAAACAACTACCTGACATTCAGAAGACATCTTAAGCCAGCCCTGTTCAGGGAAGTTTTTAATGTGTGACATTTTAGTGTATTTTTGGTCTCTGTGTAAGCTGCCCAGAGTGGCTGGGGAAACCCAGCCAGATGGGCAGGGTACAAATAATAAATTATTATTATTATTATTATTATTATTATTATTATTTTGTAGAATTTGTACTGTTAAAACAGAAAGGGGTTAAACCATCACAAGAGGTGTTGAAATTTTGGGAGGTTGGATAATTACAGTGGAATGGTCTCAGGGGTGGGGTGTACATATTTATTTTTATTTATTTTTATTACTTCATTCAAATATGTAACTATATATAAAAATAAAAATAAAAACCTCAACACAGTTACAAAACATGCCCTGCATAAGCTCCCCATAACGTTGGACCATCCGTTTTGCCATTGTGCCCCCTGGGAAGCCCCCTTTGGTGTGAAGGTCTCTGGACTGAAAGAGGAAGGCAAAAGTGACTGTTGATAATCACTGCTGTCTTTACTACCAGTGAAGATATACTTTGTCCTGTTCTCTTTGGTCAGAATTCAGCAGAATCTTCTGTTCTGGTTACATAGAAAGAGACTGTGTACCAGTGGTGCTGCCAGAATAGGGCAGAAGTCCAGGGATCCATTCAACAAAATAAGCAGGAGCCCCCCACCCAAACACAGCAGAGCTGGCTTACCACATTTTGAAGAAATCATGCACAGTACCATTTATTTATAATATTTCTGTTTATTATGCCCCCTTCTCCTTGAGGTCCCACAGCAATCTAAAATTGCAACATGAAATGCCCTTTAAAACAAATGACAATCCAAAGAATAACAACAGCAAAGTGCACATATAACAAAATGAAAGGAAACACAGAATCAAGTTACATTTGCATTTTTTTGCGGCTGTTGTTGTTAAACTATTTTTTAATAAAAAAATAACATCAAGCCAGGCTGCCGCCTATAGTGCAACCTCACAAGACCCTGTATGAGTAGGCTTGCCATATGTTAGGAAAATTCCTGACATGTCCTGGTTTGGGGGTGTAAAAATGGCATCGGGGAGGAATTTTACAGAATCAGCAAAATATGAGGGGAACCTGGACGTATGCAATGGAAAAAGCATCAGAAACAGCTCAAAAAGCTTAAAAATCACTATTTCTGGGGTTGTCAGGAATTCTACTTTTTGGAATATGGCAACCCTACGTATAAGGGTTCGGCTTCAGCAGATCCTGCCTGCCTGCACTGGAGGAGGAAGGGGTGTGTGGTGGGTGTGGTCCGTCCCGGGTGTCATCTTGGGGGGGGGGGTGACATTGCTGCCACCCTGAGACTCTCACCCCACCCCCGCGGGCGGCTAGCCTCAACCGCGGGTGCACAGCATGTGCTGGAGCAGCTAGCTCCGCCTCTGCCTGCCTGATGCCATTTTCCATCAGTTTTGACAAGAATATGTAAACATTTAATTTAATACCTTTATTGTCAATGTACAACCTGTGTACAATGAAATTAACTGAGCCTCCCCCCCCCCCACATACACTCCACCTCATTGCACTCTGTGTGCTTGTCGCACAACACACCAACCCCAAAAGTCAGTTGCAGTATATTATTTTCCGTTCAGCAGCCTAACAGCCCACAGATAGAAACTGTTTTTTAGCCTGTTGGTACGACTGATTATACTTCTATATCTCCTGCCCGAGAGTAGAAGATTAAATAGGTGCTGGCTGAGGTGTGAATCGTCCCTGGTAATTTTTCTCACTCTCCTAAGGTTACGATCCCTTGCGATGTCATCTGGCGGGCTCATGGGACAGCCCATGATATCATGTGCTGTGTTCACCACCTTCTGTAAAGACTTTCTGTCCATGGCTGTCAAGCCAACGTACCACAGTGTGATATAATATGAGAGGACACTTTCTATTGTGGACCGGTAGAAGGAGGTCATCAATTGTTGTTTAACATTGTTCTTTCGCAAGACCCTGAGGAAATGGAGTCTCTGTTGGGCCTTCCTAACCACCTGAGTTATATAGTTTTTCCAAGTGAGGTCTTCACTAAGGTAAACTCCCAGGAATTTAAAGGAAGAGACTAACAACTAACAAGAAACATTTTGTCCTTGACTAAGGGAAAAACGAAAACCTCCCAACTAAGAGACAAATTGCGGTTGGGATCAAAATTCCTTTCTGGACCAGAAACCAACCAAGTCCACAGTAATGGGCAAACAACAAGGAAGGGTGGCTAGGATAATCCTGCGGTGAAAAGGTGTATATTCTGGGCAGCCAGCCATGTCCCATCTTGCAACAACTTAGGAGCTCCTGTAGGGTTTCACAAGAACTAGGGGTGAGCCAAGGCTGCCTGCACCAATCGGGTTCATCACACAAGGCGGCAAAGAACCTGATTTGCACAACCTGAATTTGTCAGTAAGTGACTGAATCTCACCCCAAAGTAGCAGCAGCCTGTAAGCACCCTTGAAATTGAACCTAGGAGCCAAAGTATGGTGACGTTAAACGCCTGGTTTGGCATTGACCCATAGAAGAGGGAATTTCAGCATGGCTTGCTGCTCCACTAGGGATGAATGAATCCCTCAGTTCTGGTTCCTCTCAGTAGGGCTGGCACTGGATGCAACCCATTGTTTAAATGTACATCAGAGAACGGCGTTTTAACTTTTCCTAAATAAGACCTCGGACACGGGTGGTGCTGTGGTCTAAACCACAGAGCCTAGGACTTGCCAATCAGAAGGTTGGCGGTTCGAATCCCCGTGACGGGGTGAGCTCCCATTGCTCGGTCCCTGCTCCTGCCAACCTAGCAGTTTGAAAGCACCTCAAAGTGCAAGTAGATAAGATAAATAGGTACCACTCCAGCAGGGAGGTAAATGGCGTTTCCGTGCACTGCTCTGGTTCGCCAGAAGTGACTTAGTGATGCTGGCCACATGACCCGGAAGCTGTACGCCGGCTTCCTTGGCCAATAAAGCGAGATGAGCGCCGCAACCCCAGAGTCGGCCATGACTGGACCTAATGGTCAGGGGTACCTTTACCTTTACCTTAAATAAGACCTCATCTGCACTGTACATTTAAAACGGCGTCATACCACTTTAAAAAGACTCATCTACCCATGTACTATCTGAAACCAAAGGGGCACATTGGTTGCCAGATGTGATTCCCCCCCCCCCAGCTGTCCTTCTTCACTATACAGCTCCCAGGCTGCTCTGGGGAAAGCCATGACTATTTAAAGTGGCATGATGCTACTGTAAACATATTGTGTAGATGGGGCCTATATTTGTTCATCTAGGCAGGTGGACATCCTGGTGGACATTGGCTCTCCAAAGCAGAATCCTTTCCCACTTTTGCTTAACTAGAGAGGCCAGGGTTTGAACCTGCGACCTTCTGCATGCAAAACATGTGCTCTGCTCCTGAGCTACAGCCCTTCCCCACTGAAGTTATGGACCCTCTTCCCTCCCTCCCTCTGCAATGTCCCCCAAAGCCCTTCCTTCCACCCTGCATGTTACACTAATGAGTGTGGCCCAGTTATACAATAAGAAGCTTTTATACTTGGCTAATCGGCCCCAGAATGCTGCCAGCCTCCCCGCCATGAACTTCTGTGAGCCAAAACCACTTGCTCTCTCTCTCTCCCCCCCGCCCCCTCCTCACCGGCCTTTTGTCATTTTTTAATGGGGTCCCTCGCCTGGTTTGTGCTGACCTAATTAGAGAGCTCTTGCGAGCGATGCCTTGTGATGGTCTAATCCCAGCCTGGTGACTCTACAAAGCTTTTGCCTGGGTTTCCTCTTGTTGCACTTCAGCCTTTTCTCGATTCTTTGCTGCCTGTTGCATGTTCAATTTATTCACTACGGTGATTCTGTTTGGATTGCACACTGACCTTCTTGGAACTGTTTCACCTCCCTGGTGAGTATTTCGAGATTCTTTCTTTCAGCTTAGATTCTGCCGCTGCAATTGCTTCAAATCACAGCAAACGCAGCCCAGCCGTTAAAAACAACTGGATGTATTTCAGCAAGGACTAGATGTCAGGGATGCTCTGCTTGGAACCCTATATTGCAGATTCGGCATTGCATGGGGTTGGACTAGACAAGCGCTATGTACCCATTCAACTCTGTGAGCTTTGTCCAGGGTTGCTAAGCTAGCAGATGGACGAGTTTCAGTGTTGCACAATGGAGGAATCAATACGATACGATACAATATCTTTATTATCATTGTCCCATACAGAACAATGAAACTGAAAAACTACACAAAACGTTCAAAAACCCCTAAAAACTCTGAAACCCCATTTTAAAATACAATATACTATAGAGACTCCTTATGCTGCGTTTAGAACCAGAATTGCATTTGCGTAGAAACTGTTTCTCAGGCGGCTAGTCCTGGCCTTTATAAACCTATACCTTCTTCCAGAAGGCAGAAGCTGAAAGAGATTATTTCCGGGGTGCGCACTATCCTGTCCTGTGCTATCTCTCCAGTGCAACAGTTGCACTAGCAGAAACTCGTGGTGCAAGGGATCGCACGATCTTGTGCAACAAGTTACCAGCAGCCTGTTCATGCAGTCTCTTGTGTAGCAAACCTGTGAGTCTATGAACACAGGAACTTAAAAGCTGCATTATACCAGGGCAGATCCTTTGTTCATCTGGCCCTTCGCTGCCAAATCGGACAGGGCATCTGCTCTCCAGGGCAGAAATTGGTCTCTCCCATCCCTTGCTAACTGGAGATGTCAGGGAGTGGACCCAAGACCTTCTGCATATTGTGCTGGCACTGAAACAAGACAAAAAAGCCAGTTCCAATGCATGTTTACTGCCACCAAGCTGAATAGGACTTCCTGTATGTCCCATCATCCCTGACTACTGGTCCTGCTAGCTAGTCTTGTACTCATGTACTCATCATGGCCAAGGATAAACAAAGGCAATCAGGACATTAGCTGACGTGGTGACAGGACATGGATGTTGGCCCCACCCTTATCAGTAGATAAAGACTCAAACAAACAGGAGGAGTGGTAAAAGCCATATAATTGGGAAGCTCCACAACCAACAAAGGCTAGCAGCTGGAAGCCTTTAGCAACCTAAGAGAGAAAGTAAACTTTGGGGACTGTATAAGTATAAGACATAATTAAAGGAGGCGGCCCAGCAATGTTATCTGAAAATTAAGTTCCTGGTAATGAGAAGAGGCTGGGACTTCCTGCGGACAGCCTCACTAGGTCTCCTCTAGAGCCCTCAAGGCGGACTTGGGATTCTGAAGGATCCTCAGCTGCAGAAAGTTGCCAGATCTCTCTGAACCAGAGAGTGAACTGCAACAGGTGTCACTGTGTTGTCTCCTGTTGATGTTAGCCTGACAATCCTCATTCTCTCTTTTCAGTGGTTGCGTGGATTAGGAAAACAACAACATGACTTCAGTGGTGAGTACAGATCCTGCTTGTTCCATTCCATTTGTTCCCTTTTTCTGATTGTAACTGGGCTTAGATTAAGGAGATCTTGATTCACCTCTGCTCTCAGCAGGGCTAGCATCAGTCTTCTACACCCTCAGGCTGCTACCAGTGCTGAGACCAGCGCTGATGACAATGTCACTTTGGCTTTGCCACATGGGACAAACAGTGGCTGCATCCAGGAAGCTGCCTACCATGTGAAAATGTTGTTGAATATTTATATGCTGCAGTTTTGGGGGAAAGCCCTTCCAAAGCATCTTAGCCCATCCAAAGCAATGGAAAGATATTCCATGGATAGGGTAAATCTGGACTGGCATTTTTATGCCGATGCCATTGCGTGGGCACACTGCAAAAACCTTACATTTGTGAGCAGCATTGAGCCCACAATAAACACCTGCTTCTGTCTTGCTTCAGCCCAGATGAAAGGAAAAGGTAGATGAACAGTAACAGGCAACTGAGGAGCTCTGCCTCTAAGATATATAAGGTCAGGAGCAGGTATCAGGAATAAAGCACACAGAGTAAGTGATTCAGAAGAAATAAGACCTCCCCAGGAATGCCAGGCCTAATGGGGACAGCAACTCTTCTCAGTGGGTTTTGCCCCTATGAGGCAGTTGCCTAAATCTCCACCTTCCTCGGGTCTTTCCCAAGCAATCTGAGACTCCGCTGATGTGCCTGTCTCTGCTCCTCCCTCTTCACACCTCTTCTATTCCTGGGAGACAAGGGGGCAGGGGAGCTTGTCACAGCAGGAAGGGAAGACACCCATCCTGACTCATCTCTGCCTCTTGGCCTCCCTCCTCTCTGCACCCACCTCTGCTTCTAATTCTGTACTTCTATCTGCCACAGATTTTCCCTGCTCACTAAACCCTGTTACCTTTTCTACTTCAGACACCTCCTCCTCCCAGTCTTCTCCCTCTTCTTCCACTGACCACTCATCGTCACCCTGCCACCAGTCCCCGGATTGAGCCCAAAACCTTCTAGATGCAAAGTACGCACTTTGCCACTGATCTACAGCCAGTAGTGTAGTGGCAAATTCACTCACGCAGGGTCATGATAGTTAAAGCCATCTCCCTGACAGTCACACCCCTTCAAACATTATGCAACCTTCTAAGTTTATATAGTAATATTGTACAATAATGATAATTAAGGATGCATTGCAACGATCAATGCAAATCTCCACGAGTTGCCTTTCAGATAGACAATTTTCTGTGCGTGTACATGGGCAAAAATGATTTGGAATGCTTCAATATCTTCTTTCTGAGTGTCTTAAACTGTGTTTTCCATGAAGTTCAATGGAAGTTCGACATAACAGAACTTGGGCACCAAACTCTGGAAAAAGAAAACTCTATGTTTTCAGTGTTCCTAAATGCTCTGCTTTGGCTGTACAGTGGTGAAAAAACTCCCCTTTCATGCTGATTGGGTGCCACCTTTAGAAGACATCTGAAGGCAGCCCTGTATAGGGAAGTTTTTAATGTTTAATGTTTTGATAGTTTTTGTATATGCTGAAAGCTGCCCAGAATGGCTGGGGAAACCCAGTCAGATGAGCAGGGTACAAATATTGATTGATTGATTGATTGATTGATTGATTGAGATACCTGTAAGGACCCTGCTGCAAAAATATTCACAGGTCTTCTCCTTTTAGAGTCAATATTTTTTACATAGGGTGCCAAGTATTATGCAAGTTTTGTCAGTTCTTGCATGAGCAGTTGACATGATGGGGATGTTTTAAGTCAGGAGTTCATTTCCCCCTTATGCTTTCACCCCCAGACTGGCACATTCAGGATCGTTTCCGAGGAGGAGCAAGCCTTGCGTTCCAAACTTGAGAGGCTGACCACCAAGGACCATGGCCGCGTCTTTGGGAAGTGTGAGAAAATCCCTGACTATACCTTGCAAAAGGTGAGGATCGCTGGGCGGGGTGGAGAGGGAAGGCCAAAGACGGAGAGCTGTTGATGATTCCAGAGGGTGGCCTGTTCATGGAGCTCAACATGGCTAATTAACCTTTCAAAAACTAACTACTCACGTAGCTCTGTGTGTGAGAGAGAACAAGAGGTTTTAGTGATGTCAAGATGGTCCATCGTGAGACTGTTGCCTTACCTTCCTGAGAAAACAGAAACTGAATTTTTATGCCTCGTCTCCCTGCCAACAGGGCTAGCTAAGAATCCTTCAAGGCCCGTATCAGGGACCCTTCTTTGAAGTTTGCCCATGTTTTGCATGGCTGTTCCACTGCAATTTAACCAGTACGCCTCTGGTTCATGTCATGTAGCATTCAGTGGAGACCAGAGGGTCATAGCAGGGGGGGAGACAAAGGGGAACACACACAGACAAACCTGGGTCCTGGGTCCACCAGGGCTTCTGCTAGGCCCTGAGCCACAGAGATGAACCACAGCCCAGGTCCATCACTGGCAGTCCTAACAGTTGTTAAAGCAGTTAGCTTGTTCTCCCTTGAAAAGCACAAAGAGCTAAAGGAGAAGGTTGAAAAAATGGCACTCCAGGTTTGATGCTGCCATTGATGTAGAGGCAGAGACAACCCTACAGGGATGCCCGGTGTGGTGGCTGCTTTATGCAAGAATCATCAAAGGGTTGCAATGTGCCTATTGTTTAATTTCCTACATACAATTGTATCAAAGGCAGAAGTCGCTAATTAAGAGCATAAGTCCTGTTAGGTCAGACCAAAGCCATGTCTATCTCAGGGTTTCCTACTGCTGTGCTGAAAATCCCACTCTTGCTTTTTTACCATTCTCCATCAATTAATGAGAAAATAAATTGCGTTATGAAAATGATCAAAGGGGAGAGGAAGCGCTCAGGGCGCTCAGTGCGTGTTTTTTTTTGTCACACTCACCTTACTTTTGAGGTTGCCAAGGGATTATTTGTGAATGCCAGGGACGTGGGTGGCGCTGTGGTCTAAACCACTGAACCTCTTGGGCTTGCTGATTGGAAGTTCGAATCCCCGTGAAGGAGTGAGCTCAGTCCCAGCTTCTGCCATCCTAGCAGTTGGAAAGCACACCAGTGCAAGTAGATAAATAGGTACCACTGCGGCGGGAAGGTAAACGGCGTTTCCATGCTCTCTGGCACTCGTCACAGTGTTCCATGCGTCAGAAGTGGTTTAGTCATGCTGGCCACATGCTCCGGAAAAGCTGTCTGTGGACAAATGGCGGCTCCATCAACCTGAAAGCAGAGATGAGCACCTCACTCCATAGTTGCCTTTGACTGGACTTAACTATCCAGGGGTCTTTACCTTTACCTTTACCTTGTGAATGCCCTTTCTTCCATACAAGTGGCAACTGTGGATATATATAATGGGTCATTTTTAATTAATGGAATTTTTTTGCAAGGGGAGGAAATCTGGATTAAATGTAAAAAAGAAAAGTATGGAATGCCCATAGAAGTTTTGAGATATGTGGTATCTTGGAGGCCTTTTAGTTTAACCTGCTGCTCAGTATAGGATCTGTGAACCAGCCCACTTAATATCCAGAAAATTATATGATTTTGTTCATACCAGCTATGTGAAATGACAGCACTTGGATTCTATAGCGAAAACTAATTAAAGTGAGCTGGGCTGGACATTCCTTGCCTATTTTACTGCTTGGTATGCCAAAATACATTGGGACAGTTGTCTGCAAAAGTGTTTTCTTTGGTGGCTCCTCAGTGAGTTGCCTAGCAATAGCAGACAAAAGCCATTTTAGTTCACTGCCACCAATTTTCTTCCTGAATAGTACAACCACAAGTGGAATGCTAGGTGTGTTGTTCTATATATACACTGGTTGCAGAGGGCAATGGTGTTAGTCAACAGGCTGTCACTCCATAGAAATATTAAGAACATAGGCCAGAATCTGTATGGCAGATGTTCTGGTGTTGCTTAGAAGACAAGTTGATATAGAATAGGGCTCAGCGATGGAAGGAAGTTTGATGTCCCCAGCATTAGGGCAAGAACAAATAACTGGTTGAGCACCAAGGGCCATGCCAGATACAATATCATGAGACCAATGGCCACAGCTAGCGAAAATGTTTCTGTTTAGAAGAACACTTCCTTGAATATGAGCACACAAGTGCTATTTTGCATGGGAGAGAAAGGAAAGCGGGTATTGTCCCATTCCTGTGACATCTTCTACCTTTGAGACACTGTCCGGCTTCTCTTCTCCTCCACAGGCCAAGGACGAACTGAACGAGACCCTGGAGAAGCGCGAGCTGGCTGTGAAAGAGCTGCGGGAACTGGTGCAGGAGAAAGCCAAAGGAGGAGAGGACATCTGCAAGGTGGTGGCTGAGAAAGTGAAAGGAAAGGATGATGCTTTCTTCCTGCGTTTCATCCGAGCCCGTAAATTTGACATCAGCAGGGCTTATGATCTGATTAAAGGTGGGGTTCTTGGCACGCAAACAGAACCAGTCAAATCTTGTTGGCATGCTGTGGTCACCCTTCCTTAGGGTAGCATAGGGAGTGGGCGGGTGATATTGGCTTATTTATCTAGCCTATTAAAAAGAAAAAAGGAGGAGTGAGGGGCAACACCTTTAATTGCCAGCAAAACCCAAAGTTAGGTTGTAGGAAGAGGGTTTGGGTGCTTCCGCTGTGTATTGTTACCTTATATTGTGTTTTTCCCCCCTTTCTCTCTCTGAGAGGGATTTTACTGGCATTGACCCTGGACTCTGGTAAACTGGAGAGATTATGCTGGAGAAGAAGAAAAATATTTGCTTGGCTCTATTTCAGAGCTCCCTTTGTTTATGCAACAGGGCAGTAATTAACAAAACTAGTGAGGGAGATGAAGAACAAGAGAAGGATTTTTGCCTGTTTTTATTTAACCGCCCCAAGCTACGCTTCCCCATTTCACGCCTGATGGCTCTTAACAGGAAACAAGTGAAACAAGTTACTACCCCTGCTATTCCTGCCCCCTGCAGGATGGAAATCTGGATTGATCATCCCCTTGTTGGTAAACAAGCATGAGAAAAATAAGGAGGCAGAATGATTTCGTTTTTACTGAGAAGGAACATAGATGGGTGGGTGGGGGATGAAAAAATAAATAAGCCCAGTTAGGTTCCCAAGTCCTGAAGCAAAAAGTTTTAAGTACTGTGGTAAAGGTAAAGGGGCCCCTGGCCATTAGGTCCAGTCGTGACCGACTCTGGGGTTGTGGCGCTCATCTCGCTTTATTGGCTGAGGGAGCCGGCGTACAGCTTCCAGGTCATGTGGCCAGCATGACTTCTGGCAAACCAGAGCAGCGCACGGAAGTGCCATTTACCTTCCCGCCAGAGCGGTACCTATTTATCTACTTGCACTTTGACGTGCTTTCAAACTGCTAGGTTGGCAGGAGCTGGGACCGAGCAACGGGAGCTCACCCCGTCGCGGGGATTCGAACTGCCGACCTTCTGATTGGCAAGCCCTAGGCTCTGTGGTACTGTCCCAAGTACAATTCCAGAGTTTGCACTTCATGATATTATTGGGGGGGGGACAGTGGGAGTGGGCTTATTGGAAGCTGCCTTGTACTGAGTGATATGTTTGGTCCATCTAGCTCAGTACTGTCTGCACCAGGAATGGGGAACCTGTCCTCCCCAACATCTCTCAGTGTTGGATTACAGATCCCTTCATCACTGATCATTGGCCATGTTGGGCTGATGGGAGATGGAGTCCAATAATATCAGCAACACACTGGTTACTGATGGGTTTTATTAGGTAGGTGAGGGGATGTATTAACTATCTTTTATCCCTCTGCAGGCCCATGTGTGTGGGTTGAGACAAAGAGAAAATGGGGCTGCAATACTTTTTTCAAAATCCAGGGCTTTTGCGGATACTCTCACAAGAGAAAGCACTCTCAGCAGAGTTTATAACTCCCATTTGAGGAAGTTTAATCGGAAGCACAGGAATTAGTCGTTAGGCTGATGTCCCACTTTTGTTTCCCTGTTTATCAAAGAAACAGGCTCCAGACTGAAAAGCAAGTTTAAAATGTATAGTTTACTCACAGTCAAGCATTCATCCTTAGCAGCAACAGAAGTAAAAACTAATGCAAGTAAAATACTTGTATTTACAGCCAAAACAACTTCAGGCATGTGCCTTATACAGGAACAAGTGGAGAGACGGTGGCTCCCATGGCTAGTTGAAGAGAGATGGGCAGGGGAAAGGAACAGGAAATACTTATTTGCTCCTTCCCTCCCAGGAGAGGAGTGTTAATGACATCACACAGAGCATTCTCTACCAATTATGTTTCTATGGTCTGAGTCTGCCTATCAGCAACACAGCTCTATGGTCTTAACTCCTTCATGTGCTAACTAGCAAAAATGTGCATTGTTAGATTTGACTGCAAAACTTCCATAGTTTCCCTCACCCTAATCTACCCTGACTGGCAGCAGCTCTCCAGGGTTCTTTCTCAGACCTACCAGGAGATGTAGAGCTTTGAACCTATAACCTTCTGCAGGCAAAGCAGACACATTACCACCAAGCGACTGACCTTCCTCTGAGATCTTTGCCTGGTTTCATTACTTACCTCAATATGTGATGATACATCACTGCTATGTTAGCTGACCCTCCTCCTTCTGCCAAGTGGGGTCCTAAGCTTCTGCCCTGAAGTTCTGCCCTGATAGCCCTACCATTTAAGCACACTGCCTCCTTGCAAGGATGGGGAACATTTGCAAGGACGGGAAACCAGTGGGCCTCCAGATGTTGCTAGACTGCCCCTTCCATCATCCCTGACTATTGGCTATGCTAGCTGGGGATGATTTTTTATTATGTATTATTATGTTTTTATATGAGCTGGAAGCCACCCAGAGTGGCTGGTGAAACCCAGCCAGATGGGTGGAGTATAAATAATAAAACATCATCATCATCAGGAGGGCCACAGCTTCACCCATTCCTAATCTAGCTCAATGCTTCAGTCTCTCTTCCCACACTCATCATGGAGCCAGCGTGGTGTAGTGGTTAAGAGCGGTAGTCTCGTAATCTGGTGAACCGGGTTCGCTTCCCCGCTTCTCCACATGCACCTGCTGGGTGACCTTGGGCTAGTCACACTTCTCTGAAGTCTCTCAGCCCCACTCACCTCACAGAGTGTTTGTTGTGGGGGAGGAAGGGAAAGGAGAATGTTAGCCGCTTTGAGACTCCTTAAAGGGAGTGAAAGGCGGGATATCAAATCCAAACTCCTCTTCTTCTTCTTCTTCTTCTTCTTCTTCTTCTTCTTCTTCTTCCATCTTTCTTCCCCCTCACACCAGGTTATGTCAACTTCCGCCAGCAGTATCCAGAGCTCTTTGAAAACCTGACTCCCGAGGCTGTGCGCAGCACCATTGAGGCTGGCTACCCAGGCATCTTGGCCAACAGGGACAAGTATGGACGGGTGGTGCTGCTGTTCAACATTGAGAACTGGGATTACGAGGAGATCACCTTTGATGAGGTGAGCAGAACAGAGGTCCTACACTGCAAGCACTTGTGCTCCCCCCACCCACTATTAAACTACCAATGCTTACCACTGGGATGGGTAACTTGTGGCCTCTGTATGTTACTGAGCTACAATAGCGAGTGGGGGACCTTTTCCACTGCAAGGGGCACATTCATAGAATCATAGAATCATAGAATCATAGAATCATAGAATCATAGAATCACAGAATCATAGAATCACAGAATCATAGAATCATAGAGTTGGAAGAGACCACAAGGGCCATCGAGTCCAACCCCCTGCCAAGCAGGAAACACCATCAGAGCACTCCTGACATATGGTTGTCAAGCCTCTGCTTAAAGACCTCCAAAGAAGGAGACTCCACCACACTCCTTGGCAGCAAATTCCACTGTCGAACAGCTCTTACTGTCAGGAAGTTCTTCCTAATGTTTAGGTGGAATCTTCTTTCTTGTAGTTTGGAACCATTGCTCCGTGTCTGCTTCTCTGGAGCAGTAGAAAACAACCTTTCTCCCTCCTCTATGTAACATCCTTTTATATATTTGAACATGGCTATCATATTAGCCCTTAACCTCCTCTTCTCCAGGCTAAACATTCCAAGCTCCCTTAGCCGTTCCTCATAAGGCATCGTTTCCAGGCCTTTGACCATTTTGGTTGCCCTCTGGACACGTTCCAGTTTGCCAGTGTCCTTCTTGACATTCCCTTCTGGCCAACCTTCCAAGGGCCAGTGGTGGGGTGGAGACGGGCCAGTGGTGGGTTAGTGATGGGTGTGGCCTTTGCAGAGTTCCATGGGCCAGATAGAGAAACCCAGAGGGCCACAACTGGCCCCAGGTCGGAGGTTCTCCACCCCTGGACTGCATCTTCCACCATCGCTGACCACTAGCCATGCTGGTTGGAGCTGATGTGAGTTGGGAGTTCAATGGCACCTGGAGAGTCAAGTGTGAAAGTTTGTGCAAGCATACACAACAACTAAATAAGACACCAGAATGTCTCAGATTATTTTCTTGTATATTTGACCCACCTCCTGGTTTGGGATGCTTGGTAGTGAACAATGGCCTGATGTGATAGGTGCTTCATATCATCTGTGCAGGACTATTTTCTTTTTGTGTTAGAATCCGACTCCTGGAGCAATGGAAGGTGGGGGTGGTGGAAGCCCTCTCGCAACTATTTCAGCCCTCTAGCAAGGGCAGTCTGTCTTGCCTCTGGTGACTGACTAGACAAGGAGGGAGCACCTCTCGCTAGTGCAAGGATGCTCATGAAAGATTATCCCCAAGGGAAAACAACCCTCGATACAAAAACATTCCGCGTTCCTGCTGCAAGCTACTGCTTCTCATCAAGGTGTTTCAGGTTCTTTAGGGACAGGCACGGGGAACCTTTGGTCCTCTAGATGTTGCTAAATTCTCAACAGCACCACCAAGCATGGCCAATGGCTGGGGACGATGCGAGTGCTAAATTCAGCAACATCTGGAGGGCTAAAGGTTTCTCACACCTGGCTGCTGCTTGCAGGGGTTGCAAACTCCTAGTGTGATGCTTTTGCATCAATTGTTGACTGTTTTTAAGGTTGGATATCCCAACCACTCAGTCATATGGGCTAGAAACATAGGTAAAGGTAAAGGTACCCCTGCCCGTACGGGTCAGTCTTGACAGACTCTGGGGTTGTGCGCCCATCTCACTCAAGAGGCCAGGGGCCAGCGCTGTCTGGAGACACTTCCGGGTCACATGGCCAGCGTGACATCGCTGCTCTGGCGAGCCAGAGCCACACACGGAAACACCGTTTACCTTCCTGCTGGTAAGCGGTCCCTATTTATCTACTTGCACCCGGAGGTGCTTTCGAACTGCTAGGTTGGCAGGCACTGGGACCGAGCAGCAGGAGCACCACCCCGCCGCAGGGATTCGAACCGCCAACCTTTCGATCGGCAAGTCCTAGGTGCTGAGGCTTTAACCCACAGCGCCACCTGCGTCCCTGCTAGAAACATACTTAGCTTTTAAAATGAAATCTGAGAATCTCAGATAGCTGAACTCTGCCCAAAGCTGGAGGGTCAAAGTTTCTCCACATTGCCTCTGCATTCTGCAAGGTGGAACACCATTTTGGGCTTTGGGGGGTGGGTATTGTTTTTGTTTGTTACTATGTTGTGTGTGTGTGTGTGTGTGTGTGTGTGTGTTTCTATTGTAAACTGCCCTGTGATCCTCGGATGAAAGGAGGCATAGAAATTTAATTAACAAAATAAATACTGGCTTCAGTAGCATTGTACAGAAAGGTTGCCTGTTTCCCAAGGCATGGGAGGAAGGAAATCCATCAACTTGGCCAGAGTTCTGGACATAAGCTCCTCTCTCCATGTGTTTTGATCCAGATTCTTCGCGCCTATTGTGTGATCCTAGAGAAGCTGCTAGAGAACGAGGAGACGCAAATCAATGGCTTCTGCATCATTGAGAACTTTAATGGGTTCACCATGCAGCAGGCCTCTGGCATTAAACCATCCGAACTGAAGAAAATGGTGGACATGCTGCAGGTGAGTCTGCCTTATTGCCCGCCCTAGAAAGCAGTGAAGACAACCAGGACCCCATAGATTACCGGTTATGCAAGAGGTATTCCTAGAACCAGGGGGCAAACAGCATACCACATGACCATTGTGTGGCATCAATGATGTCAACCAACCCTGGACAGTTCCTTCGTAGTAACATAGGAAGCTGCCTTCTACTGATTTGGACTCTTGTCCAATCTACAGCCTTGCTCCTGTACATTCCCCCATGCAAAACTCATTCAGGTGGCAGCAATTTCCTTCTCGCCAGCTTGCCACTGCAGCCAAAGTCCTTTCGCCTACGAAGTACTGCATTTTTCGCTCTAGAGGACGCACCCAACCATAGGGCGCACCTAGTTTTAGAGGGGGAGAACAAGAAAAAAATAATCTCTCCCTCTCTGTGCAGCGCCCCTTCAGCGAAGCGGCAGGAGAAATGGATCCCCTTCCATTTCTCCTCCCACTTCGCTGATGGGGCGCTGCGCAGAGAGGGAAAGCTGCACAGCGCCTCTCCGGCAAAGTGAAGCCAGGAGAGCAAGAGGGATCAGTGCGCACCGACCCCTCTCGCTCTCCAGGCTTCAGCAAAAGCAACGCGAAGCCTCCGGAGCACGGCGGGAGCGTTCCTGCTGCGCTTCGGAGGTTTGGCGTTGCTTTTGCTGAAGCCACGGAGCCTGCATTTGCTCCATAAGACGCACACACATTTCCCCTTAATTTTTGGAGGGGGAAAAGTGCATCTTATAGAACAAAAAATACCGTACTTCCTCTGTCTAGGCATGTAGGCAACTGAGTGATGAAAGTCCGCTGCTTATTGGTGCTCGAAACGGGAACAAAAAGATGATGTATACACAACCAGAAACATTCACAGGAACATTTGAGGTGCTGGAGAGAAAGGGCTATATGGTCCTTCACGACCCCATGCAAGTCATCACTTATCAATCTGATGAGTGTGATGGTGCAATTTGGCCTTTTGGCTAAATTTCAGGTGGGAGAAGAGATCTGTAACAGGAACGCATCCAGATCTGGCTAAAAGAATGAACTAAAAAGCCAGGAACACAATAGTGAACAGTTCCTGTTAAGGAGAAGGTAGAGGCATCCAGAGCATGGTCAAAGGAACATATCTTCCTATGCCCTATACTTGGTGGTGGTGCTTTTTGAACCCAAGCACTGCATCCTATTATGGGAAACCTCCCAGGTAATGCATGCCAGTGGTAAACAAGGCCAGAGGCACGAGACCACTAGATGCTCGGTGCTCCCCAGGTGCCAATACCTGGTTGGATCCTCACCTGGCCAGTGTCTCTCTGAGCGGCCATCCCACACGATCATCCCACACCTGCATTGGTGTTATTCAAGGAGAGGAATCAGGGCGTCAGGCAGAGTTTTGGGAGTCGATGGAGAGGGCAAGGGGAGGCAGATGCCCCTCCTTAGCGCTGGATGAACTGTCCTCCCCGCATTTTCAGCTTTCATTTAACCAAAAGGAAAAGAACATGGTCTGGTTTTGTACCTAAACCATAGGTTGGCAAACTAAGGCCCGGGGGCTGGATCTGGCCCACTCGCCTTCTAAATCCGGCATGCGGACGGTCCGGGAATCAGCATGTTTTTACATGAGAGAATGTGTCCTTTTATTTAAAATGCATCTCTGGGTTATTTGTGGGGCCTGCCTGGTGTTTTTACATGAGTAGAATGTGTGCTCTTATTTAAAATGCACCTCTGGGTTATTTGTGGGGCTTAGGAATTAGTTCATTCCCCCCCCCCCGCAAAAAAATATAGGCTGGCTCCCCACAAGGTCTGAGGGACAGTGGACTGGCCCCCTGCTAAAAAGGTTTGCTGACCTGCTGACCCCTGAACACTTTTGCCCTTTAGCTCAAAAATATGTGAAGTATTTCCTTCAGTCTTCCAGATTGCTGTTTCTCTGATGGGTGCTTTAGCTGAGATTCCTGCATTGCAGGGGGTTGAATTATATGACTCTTGGGGCCTCTTCCAATTCTGCAATTTAATGATGGATGAAAACTCTAATGTTTTGCACAGGTGGCTACATTCCAGCCACCCAACAGTTGACACCCTTCCCGTTTCCATCCTATATCCCATCAAGCAAGAGATTTTGTCTGTGTACAGACCAGAGATTAGAAGTACACCTTCCACCAAGAATCCTGGGAACTGTAGTTTTACCCCTCACAGAGCTACAGTTGCCAGGACCCATAGCAAAACTAGTTCCCAGGATTCCTTGGCAGGAAAATGTGCTTTAAATTCATGGTGTCTATACAGCCATTATCACAGTTCAGAGACACATTCAAGCCAGGGGGGAAAGTGCTTGAGTGAGGGGTATGACTGTCCAAAGAGTCCAAAAGTGTGTATCTGAAGAAGTGTGCATGCACACGAAAGCTCATACCAAGAACTAACTTAGTTGGTCTTTAAGGTGCTACTGGAAGGATTTTGTTTTGTTTTGACTATGGCAGACCAACACGGCTACCTATCTGTAACTCAAAGAGTCCAAAACGCTGGATGGAGTACAGTGGTACCTCGGGTTAAGTACTTAATTCGTTCCAGAGGTTTGTTCTTAACCTGAAACTGTTCTTAACCTGAAGCACCACTTTAGCTAATGAGGCCTCCTGCTGCCGTCGTGCCGCCGGAGCATGATTTCTGTTCTTATCCTGAAGCAAAGTTCTTAACCTGAAGCACTATTTCTGGGTTAGTGGCGTGTGTAACCTGAAGCATATGTAACCTGAAGCGTATGTAACCCAAGGTATTTGGCCCCTGGACACAAAGTACCCTTTACATCCATACAAAGAGCACAGCCCTCAGTGGTGGTTTAGTGGAACTGCTTCGCTTCCTCCACCCATCCAAAAAGGAGAAATCAGGCTTTTGAAGCAATAAAAGTCCTCTCTGCCTAGCTGCTCTGTCTCCCCTTTGCACTACAGCCATACCTCATGTTATGTTTGCTTCAGGTTGTGTGTTTTCAGGTTGCGTCCCGCAGTGACCCAGAAGTACCGGAAAGGGTTACTTCCAGGTTTCGCTGCTCGCACATGCGCAGATGTGCAAAATGATGTCAGGCACATTCGCAGAAGCAGCAAATTGCGGCACGTGCAGACGCAGGTTGTGTTCTGCTCATGTTGCGAACGGATCCCGTTTGCAACCAGAGGTACTACTGTATTATTATTTTTTTGCGGCTGGCTGCCTTAACCATGTGCTCTTTTTTGGAAATCCCTAGGATTCTTTCCCAGCTCGTTTCAAGGCCGTCCACTTCATCCACCAGCCGTGGTACTTCACCACAACCTACAACGTGGTGAAACCGTTCCTGAAAAACAAACTGCTGGAAAGGGTGAGTTATGCCGCAGAAGGGTAAGGAGCAATGAGAAGACGAATACAGCATTGTCAGTCAAGGAATGCAAGCATGCCAGGGCAGAAATGAGATGTTACTGGGATTGGGCATCTTCTGCCAGGAATAGCAGTGTTATGTACTGAATTGAATAGGATCCAAACTGCAACAGTCTGATTGGTCCTAGAACAATAGGATCCAAAAGGCAGCAGTCTGATTGGTCCTAGAACAATAGGATTCAGAATTGGTCCTAGAACAATGCAGCAGTATGATTGGTTGGCAGGAACCACCCAGTCATGCTCCAGATAGAAGTGAATCCACAACCTGATTGACTTACAGTAGAATTCCGGAATTAGCCAATCATGTGCAGCCCATTGTGTAAATAATGTATATAAAGCAGATACTTTGAGGGGACTTTCATTCATTCCTCCTCACCACTATGAGCTGAATAAAGAGCATGAAATCACCTTGCGACTCTGAGTATATTTCAAGCAGGCATGGAGACCTTTTGGCCCGGCAGATGCTGCTGATCTATTATTCATAAAACAACAACTTTCGTATCTCACATGTTTCTCCACGAGCAAAAGGTGGAGTACATGGTTCTTCCCCTCCTCATTTCATCCCCCCAGCCACCCTGTTATGTAAGTTAGGCCAAGAGGCAGTGACTGATCCAAGGTAACCCCCACCCAGGGAGCATCATGGCCCAGTGGGGATTTGAACCCGGGTCTCCCACATTCTAGCCTGACACGCTAACTGCTACACCACACTGCCTGCAACTCCTATCAGCCCCAGCAAGCATGGTCAATGGTCAGGGATGATGGGAGCTGTAGTACAGCAACATCTAGAGGGCCAAAGGTTTCCCCACAGCTAGCTGCTGCTTGCAAGGGTAGCAAACTCCTGGTGTTACGATTTTGCATCACTTGTTGATATTATATCCAGCCACTCAGTCATATGGGCTAGAAACACGTTTCGCTTTTGAAATGATAGCTGAGAATCAATTTTTTACATACATACATACATAATTTATTTGGTTTTTCAGATTTAAAATTTTAGTCAAGTATTGAACATAGAAAATAAAAACAAAATTCCGATGAATGTTTTGGACTTCCCTCCTCCCCTTTGTGGGTCCTATTATTAATGACTTCCTCCCGCATCTTTTATGATGATCCAAATCTACCTCTCCATTGTGTCCAAAATTCACCATTAAGCTACAAGTGATATTCCAATCCTGCTAACGATTTTAGCTGTTTACAATGGTCCTTAAGATAAGTTATAAATTTTCCCCGTTCCTTATTAAAATTTGGTCTTCCTGATTTCTGATTTTTCCGGTCATTTTAGCCATTTCGGCATAGTCCATCAACTTCATCTGCCATTCTTCTCTGGTAGAAGGCTTTATCTTATTTCCATCTCTGGGCCAATAACATCTGCGCAGCTGTGGTTGCTTACATAGTCTTTTCTGCTCCTTTGGGATTTCGGCACCTATAATTCCTAAAAGGAAAGCTTCATGGTTTTTTTTCAAGCCAAGGTTATTTTAAACATATATTTCAAATCATTCTATATCATAAGTAAAGTAAAGGCCAGTCGTGGCCGACTCTGGGGTTGCGGCGCTCATCTCGCTTTATTGGCCAAGGGAGCCGGCATACAGCTTCCAGGTCATGTGGCCAGCATGACTAAGCCGCTTCTGGCAAACCAGAGCAGCGCACGGAAATGCCATTTACTTTCCCGCTGGAGCGGTACCTATTTATCTACTTGCACTTCGTGCTTTTGAACTGCTAGGTTGGCAGGAGCAGGGACCAAGCAATGGGAGCTCACCCCGTTGCGGGGATTCGAACCGCCGACCTTCTGATCGGCAAGTCCTAGGCTCTGTGGTTTAACCCACAGCGCCACCCACATCCCCTGTTATATATCACAAAAAGTAGCTCAAATAGCTGAACTCTACCCCCAGTTACACAGCATCTCTCAGCTCAACCTTTCTGCCTTCCTTTTTGCACTCAGGTGTTTGTGCATGGCGACGAACTCGACACCTTCTACCGAGAGATCGATGCCGATATCCTGCCAGCAGATTTTGGGGGCAATCTGCCCAAATACGACGGCAAAGTCACCGCGGAGCTGCTTTTTGGGACCCGACCTGATGCTGAAGACACAGCTCTTTAAATAGCAACATCTTGGCATAGAAGATAGGGCGCAGAGGTGTCCCCCAGCTATCCTGTTAAACGTAGCTTTGGTTGAAAGATCTGTCGTGGCCATAAAATCTGGGTGTACATTGCTTTGCCACTCTCTCTCATTCTTTGTCACCAGATGGCAGTAGAGCAATCAAAAGTCCCCTGCCATTTCTCTCAAGAATAATCCTTTTGCTTTTATTACCTCACCCCCACCCAGGAAAAACAAGAAAGTGGAATGAAAGAGAGGGGGGAGGAAGAAGAAAGAGAGAGAGATGGTCTGTGGTGGGGACATTCTAGATGAGGCAGTACAAGCTTTGTTGACCAAGCACCCAGGTAGTCAAGTAGTTGAGATGTGCCTTCATAGATTTACTGGCTTGCCCTATAATGGTGGGAAGAAAGTGTGCACCCACATATAGCTATGTATTTTAGAGCCCAGATGTCGCTGGATTTGGGGGGCAAGTGGCTAAGGAAAGAGGAAACAGACAAAGCTGTCACAAAGGCAGTGCAAATGGCACAGCCACAGTCCATTACTGCAGCAGCACACAAGCCAAGGACTGTTTTCAATACAGAATAAAAAAAAAAAAAACCAACAGCAGCAAGGGTGTTTTTCTTCATTTGTGAGTCACAAAAAGCAACATTTGCCGAGTTTCTCTGTGCTTTGGAGAAACCAAAATTCTCTAAGAAGCCCAGTTGTGCGGCCTGTGAGAATTACTTACGGTTGAATTTTTTGCAGAATATTGTCAGTAAATTTGTGCTATTTTACATGCTTTGTGTTCCTAGCAGCCATGCCATGACCTATACATTACATTAAGGCCCCATACTCCAACCACTAGAAATCCTAATGTGCAATTCCTCCGGCTTCAAAGATTTCAGAAGGCATTGATCAAAATGTTCAAGTGTATGCTCCTAAAAAAGCTGCTGCTGTTGTTTTAAGGAATTAAAAGCTTAAATTCTTAGGAAGCTGGATTCTGTGGGTGATCCCACATTCCGACAGTTTTCTGCACTTCCTTGAATCACAGCACACACACACACACACACACACACACACACAGAGAGAGATATCCCTCTCTATCACTCCTGGGCAAAAGGTGAAAGAGGGGAAATGGCAGCCACTGGGAGAGGAGACATGCCTTCAACATATGTCTTCAACATTTTGAAAGCGACTTTAGCAAAAGACCCAGAAATAGCTCATTGGAAATTGTATAAATGAATGTGCTTTGAGGTTTGTGGAGACAATGAAGTGGCTTCACCATCAGAAAACGCTCCAGGCCAGTGTGGTGTAGTGGTTAAGAGTGATAGACTCGTAATCTGGTGAACCGGGTTCGCATCCCCACTCCTCCACATGCAGCTCCTGGGTGACCTTGGGCTAGTCACACTTCTTTGAAGTCTCTCAGCCCCACTCACCTCACAGAGTGTTTGTTGTGGGGGAGGAAGGGAAAGGAGATTGTTAGCCGCTTTGAGACTCCTTCGGGTAGTGATAAAGCGGAATATCAAATCCAAACTCTTCTTCTTCTTCCTAGAAAAGACATCCACAAAGTCCCCCCCCCCCAATCACGAGTTTGATTTACTTTAGATATGGAGGTCCAGAGGCTTGAGGGCCAAAATACAACCTTTCAGGCATCTGTATCTGGCTCTTAAGACTCTCACCAGCCACAGCCCTGCTTTGCATCTTCCCTGAGGGTTTTTGCCTGGCTGGAACATATCCTTGAACTCTGAAAATGCTTCTTGCTTGCCTGGATGAGGCCAAAGGGGAATGTGTTTAGAAACTAGTCTATGGTATAAAAGAAATTCATTCATTGCTTTGCCCACTTTTACCTCTGGCCCTGACCACCAATGGCATGTGGGCCCCAGAAGGTTGCACAGAAGAAAATGTAATCCTCAGGATGAAAAAAAGTTTCCCCATCTTGTTTTATTTCTTCATTTGCATAGTCTTTGTTGGTCCTCCATGCTGGTTTCCAAGGCCCCAGACAGAGGCGCTGTCTTGCACCCATGTCTGGGGGGGTTGGCGCACATCGTACGCATGTCACAGGCGCCCAGCAACAAATCTGTGGCAAGGTTTACTGTTGCCTCAGCCAGATTTTTCATTTTTACTGCACACAGACCCGCTGTATTCTCTGAATACTAAATTTCAGAGGAGGGTAGTGATATGATCAGTTGACTGTGCTCGCTTCGGCAGCACATATACTAAAATTGGAACGATACAGAGAAGATTAGCATGGCCCCTGCGCAAGGATGACACGCAAATTCGTGAAGCGTTCCATATATATATATATATATTTTTAAAAGATATGATCAGTTGACCAATTTCATTCATACAACCCATGTTTCAGACATACTCCCCTTTTTGCTCATTAAGGCAAGAGGCACCAGCAGTGCTGGAAAGCAGACACGCTTACCCAAAGAGAAGTAGGTTCTCTTCCTTGTTCTATGAAATCAGATCTACAGCAATCCCCACCTCTCTCCTATTCCTCTTCCTAGAGATAAATACCAGGACTGTTTGATTTGTAAAGCAAACCAGCAGGGGTCCCTCTGAAACAGAAAAAGCTCAGAAGAAGCCTACAAGAGGTGCATTCATTAGACCACTGGCTCCCACTCAAGCCAAACAGGATATCTACTCTGATGCTGCAGAGAAGACAGGGGTCTTTCAGAGTGGAGAGTGGGGTGGAAGCTGGTTGAGCTACCGATCACAATCTCACCCTACCCAGAGGCATTAATATGACTTAGGTGGAGCAAGGGATGTGGATGGAATCAAGTGTCCCTCTGCCACTCTTTCTGATGAATTCACCCATGTTAAGTCAGGTTAAGGTTTCCCACAGAAATAAAAGAAGCACCCATCACTCCACCACCCTTATAACTAATATATGGAATAAGCATCTCCCCCAGCAAGTTATAGAAAGGAGTTCCAGCTGCACCACTACCTTTGACTTGATGTTTTCCCAAATGCGGGGAATTTAGAGTAAGCAATGCAGACCTGCAGTCTGCTGTGACAGAGCCCACCAAGAGCAGCACATGATTTTGTGGGTCATATACAGCTTGGTTCCTAGAATTTATGAGGGCTTAAGTAGGTTGCAGTACAAAAAGCCAGTTTGTTGTGTGTTGTTGACTAGAAGCCACAAGCCCCAGTGGCGTAGCGTGGGGGGTGCAGGGGGGCCGGCCACACCGGGCGCAACATCTGCGGGTTAGGGGGCACAAATCCATGGGTTAGGGGGCGCAAATCCACGGGTTAGGGGGCACAAATTACTTGCCTTGCCCCGGGTGCTGACAACCCACGCTACGCCACTGACAAGCCCCAAATCTGGATGGTTATTTCAGATCAATTTGTGAACTGAAGCATTGTGCATCTCTGCAATGCTGTACTTCCTCCCCCCAGGTCTCTTTCTCTAGGCTTCTTTTCTGTTAAATAACTAGGTTAATATTAAATCTGGATATAAGCATGTTACCAGTACAGTTGACTCAGTTCAAAGATTAACTGTAGGGGTAGCAATGCTTCCACTAGATACATTGCGGTTAAGAGGCTTTTCCATGTAAATGAAGAATCAATGTGATTATTTCTCAAAATATGTATACTTAAATATCTGCTGTGCCATGCACAGACATTTTCATTTTTGTTAGATGGAAACAAACTGTTCTAGTCTGCCCAGTGACTCCCAGATTTTTCTCTTTTGCTGTGCTTTGGCCAGCTCAATCCTCACAAAAACCAAGTGGCAAATGAAAGGAAAATGCTAATCACAGACACATAGCAGTCATTTTTGTTTGCTGCAAGTTCTGCAAGGGTTGGGCTAGCCAAGGCATAGAAAAAAAGAAAAGAGCAAGTGTGGAAAGAAGACTTCTCCAGTGCACAGGTTCCTAAATTCTCACACCCAACCTCACAGATGTTATGGAAGCTGCTTGTAGAAAGAGCTTGTATGGGATTTTCATTGCTATCTATTTAAGGAAAGCATGCACAATGTACAGTGGTACCTTGGTTTACAAACTTAATCCGTTCTGCAAGTCCGTTCTTAAACCAAAGCGTTCTTAAACCAAGGTGATCTTTCCCATAGCAGCGGGGGACTCAATTTACAAATGGAACACACTCAACAGGAAGTGAAACATGTTCTTAGTCCAAGGCAAAGTTCACAAACCAAAACACCAACTTCCTGGTTTGCAGCATTCTTAATCCAAGTTGTTCATAAACTAAGGTGTTCTTAAACCACTGTATACTGTGTGACAAAGAGCTTCAAGGCCTGGGTATAGGAATGAAACTGTAACTAATACTCTACTTTGCTGTAAACTAAACTTGCTTTAGTAGTCAGATTTCCTTGCAGATCAGTTTCCCCGCCCCCTTGCTGGTTTAAAATTATGATTTAAAATCAATCCACCCTGAATAGTTGTCATAATATCACTTCCAATTTGTACCTCCTATGCTAGTTGAAACCAATGACAGACAAAACAACGTGTTCCGAACTCAAATAAGTTCTTTATTTTTTTAAGCAAAGAAATTCCATTGAATCAAATATAACAAAATTACTCTGTTCCGCATGACTCTGTTTATCACACACAGAACAAAAAAAAATAAGAAAAAAAGATCAAGGACACACTTTTAATAACTTGAAACGTTAGCAGATTTAGAAAAATTGCATTGCTAGTTGCAAATTTTCATCTCAGCAGCAACTGGTTCCTAAGAGACAAGAAAGGAACCAGCAACCATTGAGAGTCACTTACACACATGAAACCTGTTCAGGGCAGCATTTTTGTTTCCAAAGGAATTAGGAATGTGAAAGTGATGTTTTCCAAAATGTCTGTCTGGAAGCAAAAATTACCAAAAAGGAAAAAAGAAAAAACTGAGGTTGAAGAGACATTTTCTTAAAAAAAACAAAAAACCCTAAAAAACCAAACACTCAACTCACTCCAATAAGGCAGCTGCAGTGACAGAAATCAAAGAGCGCACAGGTACAGGTCTAGCTTCCTGAGGTGTTCGGATATTCCTCTGTGTGTTCAGGAGAAAAATGGGGTGTTTATCTTTTAAAGTTGTGCTTTCTTAAATAAGGTGAAAGGCTGTCAGAACGAATCTATGAATTAACTATCAAATGCGATCGAAATAGCTGTGATGAAATAATTGAACGGACAGACTCACAGATTCTAACACACTACACTGATGAATCTCAATGGCAGATTAAGTTCTTGAGGTTCCCAGTACGAAACAGCCACACAAATTAAGCCGTGATGTCTGCATGGGCTTTTATCAGCCATTGATCTGGAACTGAACCTACTTCAATTCTGGAAAAGGCTGTTTGGTACAAGCAAAGATTCTGCTGCATATAGCAAAATAATAACTCCTGCGAGTTGCAAAAAAAAAATATGCTGAAAAACAGTGAATCCCCATCTCAGGAATTTTGAAACAATGGGTTACTCTACAAGGATTTGAACCAGCAAAAGTGCTGGAAGGTTGGTGGTCCCAGAAACTGAGGAAATGTCTTGCACGAAGGAAACAGGGATGGTTGCTCTGGTTGCAAAATGGAAAAAAGCGGGGGGGGGGGGATACCAATTCTCAGTTCCAGCTTTATAAATGCTGCCCTTTCATGGTTGTGCCCTTTAATGTAACCAGCAAAAAGAACAGAACACCAGATGCTTCAATGAGATACAGTACAGTTCTTGATTTAAAAAGGGGGGGGGGAGATCCCACTGCCCCCGCATTCCACCCAGCTGATTTCATCTCATTTTGTCAAGCAACCAAACCAGAGGTGCTTCAAGGCAAAGGAGATTTAAAAAAGAAAACAATTCCAGATAAGGAACATGTGGAGACAGCGAAACAAGATGTTAGAATAGTACGAAGGCCACAAAACTCCAGCAGCGTTGCATGGCACCCACCACCCCTTTTCAATGGAGACCTTGCTCAGTACACAACCAGCAGGCTACTTGTCGCCCTCATTTATATCACTGGCAATAAGTGTGCCTGCTGTGCGACTAAGAGGTCTGCATAACATGTAGCTAAGGAGGATTGCTTAGGCAACTGAGATATGGGAGGGGGCCGGTGGTGTGTTTCAGATACTTTACAACCATCTTGTTGGCTGTTATTACTCTTGTCGAGACTACTCAGTGATACACACCTGGACCTCTCCTTGTAGAGATGCTTTCCTATGATAAGAGTCCCCAGACAGGGAGTTGGAAGTTCTATTCTGGCAGAAAACTCAAAGGCCAATGACAATACAATTGGAAGAAAACTGCTAACCTCAGTCTGTATAACTGAATGTAGGGCATGCCCTTTTAGAAAAGAATATACCAAACACTTTCAGCATGAGTCTGGGACAAAAACAGAGAGAGTTGTAAACATGACCTGCTACCTAGTAATATAAGCCTTCACAAAAAGACCGAAGCCAATCTTAAAAAGGTGCCCAACCTTAAGAGTCCATGAATATCTGGAATACAAACATTTCACCCACAACCAGGCCACTTTAGTGCAGGCATCAACAAAACAGTGAAAATATGAATGTTGAAATAGATGCATAGCTTACAGAAAGCTGCAGATGTTACCAGTGAAGAGCTGCTTTATGCTTTCATCTGATGAAATCTGCTTTGAAAATAATTGAACATGGCAGCTCTTACCACGTGGCAAACCAATTGATGGCAACAGATCACCTCAAACAGAAAGGTCTGAAGTGGTGTACTGCTTTTTTTTTTTTAAGTAACAAGATCTGGTGAGCTCCTATGCACAGTTACAAACAGCAAATCGTAACACAGAAAGCATCACCAAGCTCAAATTTACTGGCAAAAACAATGGGATGGAAGAAATGTTAGTGTCCTGGATGCTTCCTTGTTTTCGTTTGTTTGTTTCCATGTAATATCTTTCGGGGGGGTGGGCTGAAGTCTAGCCTACTGATAAGCAGGGAGATGCATTCCAGCAGAATCACAGATTTACTGGAAAATACTAACTGAAAGTCAGAATCACCTATATTTTTAAAATGGAATTTGTAAAGCCACTTCCTCCTGTTGGATCAAGTTAACTCGTTCTTTCCTCTACTGGGTTTTTTCTGGGGGGTGGGGAGCATTAAGTGTATCCCCAAGTGTGTCTATCAAGCAGACTGAGAACCTCAATTTTATGGTCTCACTGGCAGTGTTATGGGGCAAAATAGGTTTCCAAATTTCTATATGGCCATGTTAGTGAGAACTAAAGACTCTGTAACAGCTCCACATTTTGGGGTGTGTGTGTGTGTGTGTGTGTGTGTGTGTGTGTGTGTCTGTGTGTATAGGGAAAAGGGATCCCTTTCAACATTTCACAAGAGCGCTAATGATTTTCAAGGGTTTGACAGTTTTAGACAAGAGTGGTTCATGCTCTCCTCCATTTAAAAGAATTTTAACCACTGAAGTGATCTTCTTTGAAAAGGCTGTATTACATAGGTGCATTGCCATGTGATCCCTGAGTACTGAAGCTTAAGAATGCCTAAATATGAACACTGGAGTGCCATCAAAAGCAGGCATCAACTCATCTTCTTGTTCAGGTGCAAAACTAGTTCCATAGCTGAAGGGCCCTTTACAAATAATTGCATCCTCACATCCAGCTTCAACCAGCAGGCAATAAAAGCCTTTCCTTTGTGAAAAATGCAGTTTCCCTTTTAAATGCATCAAAAATGTCTTACTTGGGTAGAAGTCAATGGTAGTGTTAAATTCTGCTATTTAGCACCCATTTGCTAAGAAGTGGGGCAGATGAGATTTATATGATCTAAAGAGAAACCAGAAGTGGGGCAGATGAGAAAGATGGCTCTCAGTGGCAGGTCTAGAGGAACTTCTATGCTTATGTGCTGCTAGGCAAACTCTTTTTGGCGAAACAGCTACACACTAAAGAGGAAAAAACTAATATTGTGGAGACTGATGTGAAACAGACACTCTCATAGCTTACTTTCTAAATTTTAAGTGGGGGTAAAGAAGCTACATTCACTTCCAATATATATTTGCAGTAACTAAAAATGATTTCAACATCGACTTCCACTCAAACAGAAAGGAGACTCTAGATAGTGACCTGCACTGCTTATGTACCTATAATTTCATCCCCACACTAGGGTTTACGTAGGATTTTGGCAGTTTATGGATATAGAAGAAAATTCCAAAGAATAAGATACTGAAAAAGAAGGGAGAGCCAACTCTTTGAGGAAAAGGAAAGAGCCATAAGCACTGGCCAAATCATACCTTGCTAGGCTTGGTCACTCCCTCAGATTTGAGGGGGTAGAACATGAGTTCTACACAGCTTGCCAGACATGTCAAGGTTGCGGAACTAAGGCTGAAGGAGTTTTTATTCCTGATGTGAGAAATGCACCTCTGCTACAGTAGCTAATTATTGCTCAATAAATAAAACTAGAAGAGAAGAGAATAACCCCCGAAAACTCAACATACACCTTTCTGAATTTCAAAGCTGCTCCAGGATATGTTCTATGAAGCATCCAAGTTCAGAAAGGACTCCTATCCATGTTAAAAAAAAATCACACTATAATTAAAGTGCCTTGAAAAACAAAACCAGAAAGGTTTAAACAATAAAGTGCTAACTGTTATGAAAAATGGGGTGTGTGAGAACTCCTGCAAAAAGAGGTGAAAGGAACCACAAGGAGGCAACAGTGAGCTGACAATTCTGAAGGGAAGCAGTGTCTTACTACAATGTTCCACTGTCTTAATAGAAAAGTAATCTAAATATCAGATTTTTAAAAAATCTTATTAATACATATATGGCTGAATATTTTTCTTCCAGGGTGGAAACTCTGTAGCTCAGTGAAGAAATATGTCTCTCTATTGTGTGGTAGTAAAAAAAACCTTTTTTACTGTAACTCAGCCTAATGCATCATTCACCAAATTTCTGCTGGTGTCTTTGCTCTGAAAGACAAGTCAGAACACTGGACTCATCAGATTGTCCTATATAACCTAGTAACTGTAGATGCATTAGATACAGAACTTTTTTTTTCCTTTTAAGCATTTCAGTATTGTAGACACCAAATCCCCATCTCCTCTAAGGCAAGGCATACTGACTGAAAATAGCCAGTTCAACGCTTTAGAAGTCTGGGGATTTAATTTATTTATCTATTATGTTCTTCCCTAGCAGACATGAAATGTGGGCAAGACAAAAATAAAAAAGCATAGATGGATATTATATTCTCTCTTTCACACACACAAAAAGTTCCTAAGAGTATACATATAGATTTGCTAAGAAGTACTCTAGAAAACAAAACACAAAAAAGGGCCACCTACAAACTGATAGCAAGTGGCTTCCATTCGGAGACCGTATTAAAAGGCCTGGGTTAAGAGCACACAAATGTCTTGTGTCAAAATAAAAATTCCTTATACTAGAAAAGGCAAGTATCACAAGGCTACTTGTTTAGTCTCGAGTAGTAACACAACAGGGAATCCACTGGACTGATCAACCCAGAAGCCATCTTTGAGCCAAGTCTCAACAAAAAGCAAAATGTGACTGTACACACCCAGCCATCACTCCAGAATTCTGGAGCAACAGTAGTGCTGATTACACATCAAACACTTTCAAAGCAATCTAAACCCTCGAAGTGCATTAATCAGAAAGGGCAAGCCCCCCCCGCCCCCTTCTCAAAGGGATGCAATTCCGGAAACTCAAAATTCTTTCAACTTTCCTCTTGTTTTGTGGACAGCCTTTCCGATGACTTGCAGAGCGAACTACGACTGATTTCCTCTACAGATAGATATAGATGTCTCCCCCCAGGTGGGGAGGGAAAAAATGCAACCACAAACGGACTGTAACTCCTAACGCACATCACTGACTGCTAGACAAGTTTTGCAAAAACCAGAAGTGGGTTTTTTTGTTTCAGTTTCTATCAGTGAAAGTGGGAACAGATGGTCAAGAGCATCAAAACTTCTTGCTAATTTCAAAAATGTTCTTTCGTTGCACTTGTTTCAGAATCTTGAAGCAAGCTATAGATGGCAACCCACCAATACAGTGCATCAGTTCTTCCAATACACAACTGTACTGCAAATGATCAAATATACTCCCAACTTGCTCAGTGCCAGTCATTAGCCTCTCTGGCCGTAGCTCTACTTTGGCATGAAACACTATGGTCAATGCCCAAGTTCAAGGTGTTCAGAAGTTAGGTCTGGAAAAGCAGAAGAGATTAAGAGTTCCAGAAGATGGGGATTAAAGGTGAAACAACCTGAAGTCTTTGGAACTGTTTATTCTTGGCCAGATGATTGTTCCGTATCGGAGCATTGTGATTTATTCTTCTCCCACTGACAGATGGCATTGGCATATTGGACCACAAGCTTATCCATCCAGGTGAGGGGTTCAGGAAAGAGTACTGCACCCTCAAAAAAACCCAGGTGACCTCCATGCAATGGCAAAACAAACATGACATTCTCCCGCTTTTCTGCAAGTGTGAAAAAACAAAGTTTAGAACTCAACACGTTTTGCATCTTACCAAAGTACAGTACTCTGTCCAGTAAAACCTCAGGTTTAAGGTATAAAAGGTAAAGGGACCCCTGACCATTAGGTCCAGTCACAGACGACTCTGGGGTTGCGGCGCTCATCTCGCTTTACTGGCCGAGGGAGCCGGCGTACAGCTTCCGGGTCATGTGGCCAGTATGACCAAGCCGCTTCTGGCGAAACAGAGCAGCGCATGGAAACGCCGTTTACCTTCCTGTCGGAGCGGTACCTATTTATCTACTTGCACTTTGATGTGCTTTCAACTGCTAGGTTGGCAGGAGCAGGAACCGAGCAACGGGAGCTACCCTGTTGTGGGGAATCGAACCGCCAACCTTCTGATTGGCAAGCCCTAGGCTCTGTGGTTTAACCCACAGCGCCACCCACGTCACTTATACTCTATTATTTTGACTGGAAAATGTATATACAACCACCTGTGTTCCAGGTAGGCATGATACTCCAGTTATAAGGCAGTTGCATTAGTCAAGATGCAAGCTACATGAAATCAAGTCTGTGCTGGATATTTCCCACTGATCCTTCTAGAAAGTAAGATACCACATTACCCTCTTCTACTCCTCCTTTAGTGTCAAATTTTAGGTTGCAAACTCCTTGGGGAAGGGGGCTATCCTTTTGGACTCTGTAAAGAATATGCACATTATGGTTCTATATGAGACACATGCATAGGTGACAAGTTTGTCTGGAAAAACAAACATGCCTTCTGCCCTCCAAGGCTATCTTTAGGTTATCACAACGCTACACTGCCTTGCAGAAATCTATTTACTGAAGCTTTCAGCTCACCTGAGAGGGCTTTTGGTATTGATAAGAGACTATCGTGCACCAGAGGGTCATCAGCAGCATTAACCAGCAAGAGGGGAACAAAGATCTGCAGATTTAAAAAAAAAGAATTCTGTGTTGGAACACAATCTTGTTTGTAGTCTAGTTATGAAGTCACAATTGAGTACAACAAGTGCTGTAGGTGACCTGAATCTGCAGAAACACCACTGTTCAGATAATATAAATTTAAAATTGATGGAGGAGCTCCTTAGCACCAGTGTAAGTGATTTCTGTCACAGAAAGCTTTTATTACTACAAGCAGCAGTCAATAGCATATCTTCTGCAGTGCTGCGTTTCAGGCAAAACCAATTCACTGTTTTGCTATAGGTGGAAAAGATTTTGAACTAGTATAAAACTCAAAGAGTGTAGAATTGGCTACGGTGACTTAAACTTAACGTTTCCAATGACAGACATCTGCTGCTTTCTAAATTTAGGGAAAATGGAAACAGAATTGGGGGGTGCACTAATGACAGCATACGTAGCCTATTCCATAGAAGTTAATCAGAAATTGCCTTACAGAAAAACAATAGATAAATAGATTCTATAAGAAATGTTGGTCTCCGAGTACCTGACCATAAGATAGAGGAGCTTTAGTCTCTTCAAAAGATAATAAACTGGTTGTGAAAATTTCACAGACATGCATATTTCCACTTGCTGACCATACCACAAATAAGCATACTTTCCAAGGCAAGGAAAATTATTGCTAATTTATGATGACCCCACATAAAGAACTACTATTCAGCAACATGTGCTATAAACTTGGCTAGAAGCACATGGGGACGTTCTCCATCTCACCACAAATCTCACATACTGACATATGTGGTACATGTCAAAAACTAGAGTAACAATATCGTATCAACTTACTTTCTGCAAGTAATGCAGGCAGCTCTCCTGTTCATAGTATTCCTTTAAGGTGCTGTAGCCATGGAACTTCCTGAGACACAGTAAAAAGAAAGCTTAAGCATTTAGAGATTTTCTTGTTATTGAATCACAAATATTTTCTTCTAATTCTTATACACAGGATTACAATAGTTCTCCAAATAAGACACTTGAAATGATTACTTCTGTACAAGTTAAAGCCAACATTCTGCTTCGGCTTTCAAAAGAACTATCTAGTGAAACATCCAGAGAATATGGAACTATTTATATGTTCTTCTTGTTCTTAGCTTTAATATCTAAATTCCGTTCCCCAAGACTGTCTATCCTGCAGAAAAAAAGCATCAAAAGAAGAATGTGGCTACTTAGTAAACAATTAGCTAGGGAACAAAATAGCAGGCAATGAAGCAGTAACTCAAATATGTGGAAATGAGTGTACACACACCGTACCATATCAAATATGCTGGAAACATCCTTTCCGATTTAATTGCAGAACCCCTAAGTTAAGGAAGTTAAAACTAATTATATTACTAGCCCCTCTTTAAATGCAACATCAGGCTCCCAAGTTCTTCTAAGAACAGAAGTCAAGCCCCTACCTAACTAGTAGAACGTAATGTTGATGTTCATATTACTCCCAGCCACCCTAAATATTATTTGTACTGGTCATGAGCCATAAACAGGCCACCCTACGAATTATTTGTGTACAATACATTCCAGCACTCTTTGGATGAAGTAACAGAAGCAAGCAAAAACAAGCAAGGAAACACACAAAGGAGGTATAGCAACTCCTAGTCCGCCTATTTGGGAATGCAAGTTTTACTGAGGAACAAGTGTGTAGCCAAAAAAAGGAGGGTGTCCTCTGAGGACAGGGTTGATTTCTCGCCATATCACTATAGGGTATAGGGGAAACTAAGGCTAACCAGCGAAGGCTTTATCTAGTTTCTACGGGAAAACCTACCCTTGAAACTCCACGACAGAAGTTCAGCTATGTAACACAATTATGTAGAAAGTGGTAAGCGCTGATCATTAGGAATCACAACTTTTTTCTTATGCCAATGGCTACTGGCAAATCAGTATATGAAGAATTTGATGCAACTACAAATCTAAAATACACATTTCATTCAGACCAGCTTCATCTTCCATCTATACCATAACTGAAAGTGATTCAGCACTGGTGCTAGCATTTGGGGCCATTGGTACTTCTAACAAAATGACACTCCTGACTCTATTCTGATGAACTTTTACCAGCACCCCTCAGGTGTTTCTGTAGCACCACCAAGTAACTCAAATTATTGGAGTTTGCCAAAGGAATTAGATGACAAGGATCACTGTTTTCTAACCATTCATAAAAGATTTCTAGCACTGGCTTAAGATATGCTTCACAAAAACACTGTAGAACTGATTAGTCAACCCTGCACCCTAATTTTACTCACTCAACAGCGTTGCTATTTACAGCATGGTAAATTCATTTTTTAAAGTGTAACAAACAAGAGGCAAGACAAACCTGTAAACAATAAGATCTAGAAAGAATTGGGAGTTATATGCACAATGATGATAACAACAGCCTCCATTTCAGGAAGGTCTAAATGACAGGGGAGAGTTACCAAATGTGCTTCTTGATGTCCATACCTCATGATACTGTCATCAATCTGCATAAGGGATGTTGCTGTGTGAAGTCTGCTCAAGTCTGACTCTAATAAACTGTGAGGATTTTTAGGGCTCTCAGCAAACAAGGTGTGTCTGAAACAGAGAGAATGAAGTGAGTGACTATGAAACACAGACATACTCTAACTATTAGAGAACGTACTCTATTGGGTTTACTGCTGATCTGAAGGTTACTTCATAAATTGCTTTATGTTGACGCAGATCTTAAGATCCATGTTACTGTCATCTCCAATACCATTCTGAATCTGTCCCATGTGAAAAAAATACAAAAGGCAGTTTTGTTCAGCTCTGAAGACTTGATACTGGCTCAGATTTTGACATTGGTGCAGAAACTGGTGCAGATACAAACAGTATACCTGAAGGAGCGTCCCCCATCGTTCAGCCCAGACACTGAGGTCCAGCTCTGAGGGTCTTCTGGCGGTTCCCTCACTGTGAGAAGTGAGGTTACAGGGAACCATACAGAGGGCCTTCTCGGTAGTGGCACCCGCCTGTGGAACGCCCTCCCATCAGATGTCAAGAAAATAAACAACTATCTGGCTTTTAGAAGACATCTGAAGGCAGCCCTGTTTAGGGAAGTTTTTTAATGTTTGAGGTTTTATCGTGTTTTTAATACTCTGTTGGGAGCTGCCCAGTGGCTGGGGAAACCCAGCCAGATGGGTGGGGTATTAATAATAATAATAATAATAATAATAATAATAATAGGAGTAAAATTGAGCCAAGGTCAGAAATGCTTAAGAATCAGTGTACTGCAGTAGTCAGGAAGTTGGCCTTAGAGTAGTAGATCCCAGTTCAAAGCCCTGCTCAGCCATGAAGCTTGCTGGTGTTGACTTAACGTGGGCCAGACATCTCAGTCTCATTTTTCTCACAGTGTTGCTGAAAAATAAAATGGCAGTGTGTGCGTGTGCGCGCGCAACCACATATGCCACCTTGGTCTCCTTGAAAGAAGGAATCTCTGCCCATCCCAGTGCTGGAATTTATTTCCACCTTTGTGCTGCTGCAAAAAGCAGTGGGGTCTTCAGGGGCTGAAAAATCTGTTTGGGGGACTGAATGAGGCCCCTGGGCCAGAGGTTAGCACTCCCTGCACTAGGTCCTGTGGGCAATTACATTACTAAGCAATAGCCCTGTCAGCATTGGTGAGAACAATGCAAGAGGGTGTGTGCTGTAGACTATGGATCAGATGCATGATCATGTTCTCCAAAAAGCAGAGGTGGAACAGAACATGTGCAAAAGGAAATAAGGCTTGCTGGAAGTGTAAAATCAAAGAAGGCAATTTCTACCATATGTGGTGGACTTGCGAAGAAATGAAGAAGTTCTGGGAACTTATTTATAATGAATTAAAAAAAAATATTCAGATACACCTTTCCTAAAAAACCGGAAGCCTTCCTCTTAGGAATAATTGGGGATGAAATTAAAAAAGAAGACCAGACACTATTCCAATATGCGACAGTAGCTGCTAGAATATTAATAGCACAAAATTGGAAAAACCCAAATATCCCAACTGTTAGAGATTGGCAAACAAAATTATTTGAATATGTAGAACTAGCAAAAATGACGCAGAAAATTAGAAACCAAAAAGATACAAAGTTTATTAGTGATTGGAACAAATTTATAGTATACATTGAAGGAAATTATAGAAACTTAAAAACCACAGGTTTGATATAAATCTTACGATGTGTAAACCATTAACATTGAAGCTGCAGAAAAAAGAAAGAAGTCTTATTAAGAAGCCCGAAATCAGGAGGGAAGGAGGTCAATAGGTACGTAGAGGAAAGATTTAAAGAAGGAGATGAAGAATTGCAATGAAAATTTATGTTACTTTTATGTTGCTTATGGATGTTTTTTGATATTATTGATTTGTTTACTTTTGGTTATTTAAATGAAAATTAATAAAAAGAATTATAAAAAAAAGAAAATGTGCAAAAGGAAGTTTGGTTTGAGGGTTGGCCTTAGAGCACAAAAGATCCATTATGGAGAAAAAAGTGTTTTTGTAGATTAACAAGCCGTCCTTCAAACCTGCTAAAGGTTGCTCATGCTTACAACCAAGAGCTCTTTTAACAGGAAGATTAATATATTTAGTTAAGTTGTCATAATATTTAGTTATCTGGGATGAATTAAGGGGGTTCTATATCCTATACATAATTAGAGTCTCTTAAAGCTGTTTTTCCATACTGGCTTAAACAGGAAGCAATACAGCAACTACAGTTACAAGCTTTGACTACTGCTAACCTTGAACTGTTCAAGCAACCAGTTATTGTAGTTTCACACCCTTTCCCCAAGCACAGCCAAAGTGTCACAGACTTTTCAGAAAGATGTTTCTGAAAGTAAGGTTACTAATGCACATGGTTCTTCAGTAGCTACTGATCCAGAGGAGAATTAATTTTGTTGGTACCCTGCTCAACTTGACGACACATAAGAACAATTTATGGTACTGCACATTATCAGCTGACACAGAGGCCCATTTAGAAAATAAAGAGCATCATTTTGTACCTGTGAGACAATATGATTTTCTTCAAGTTGTCTGCCATGAGGAAGTTGTAAAATCTCCGACACTGATCCCATTGCATGAAGGTTTCCTGTGCCCTAAAGATATGACATGGGGCAAATTAATTAAAAGCTGGAAAAGCAAGCTTCCAGGGTCATAGCAACAAAAAGTACTTTGCAAATAGATGGCAGCATTTCCACATAACTAATTTGATTCACTTCAAGGAACCACCTATAAGCTATCACACCTTCAAAAGGAATCAGCTTTTTCCTTTTTCAAACGCACAGTAATGCATAAGAGAAATGTGTCATTAAAGGATTCAGCCAGCAGGGGGAACAAAAGCATTAGAAACTGGAGCACAAAACAGCCAACAGCTTGCAAAACAGAACTTTCCAGGAAGAGATGGGTTGTTCTATGTTGTCTCAACAGGTAATTTCAAACATGCGTTACAAAAATTGACAGAGCATGGACAGATGAACTCAAAACTGTATTTGAAACTGCTTTTTTTTTAAAAAAAAACAAGGTTAACTAAGGAAAACACAGACAGAGCAACTAGTACTTTATAAGAATGAGAGATTTTTGCACAATACCCACCCCCCTTTTAAAATAGCAGTCCCTGAATGTGTACACATGCCAAAGGTGGCACAGTCTTGTGAAGCAATTTGTAAAAGTCTAAAATCTATCTTGCAGTTACATGCAGTATCCTCACATTTTTCTCAGGTTCAAACAAAGTTTGACAAATATTTTAGGGATGGGGAGGAGAGAAGACACGGTGTATTAAGCTTATGTTGTTCCAATTTCTAATCCTCTTGCTTAAAAAAATTAATCCTGCCACAAGATTTCTGCAGCTGCACAGTCTTAAATATAAAGGGAGCCTTTGTTGTCCAGTTTGGAACCAGAGCTGAATTGCTATGTGTTCTATTAATATGGAGGTTGCCATTTCCTTAGCCTGCTTGACACTTTCTCAAACCAGAAGGGCCTCCTGTGTAGTATTTACGTTCAGATACAACATCCTTTAGTTAAAGTGCAGTTGCAGCTATAGTACTGCAACTAATGGATTTAAATGGCATTTATTTCCTAATAAGCAGAACTTTGCATACTAAATGTCATTCTAGGGAAGGCTTCCAACTCTAAATCCATTTGTGCAAGTGGGTTGCAAAATAAATTATTGGTTGTTGTTTTTTTAGAACAGTACCCTCCCCTTGGGTTTTGACCTTAAAATACACCAGAGCTCATCAAGGTTAGGTCAAACGATTTTTTTTTTTTAATAAATTTTTATTAGGGGTTTTTACAAAATAAAGTACAAAGATAAACAACCTTTCTTTTATCTCAACAGAGTTTCATAACTTCTTTGGACTTCCTCACATCTCCCGCTGCCATTTTCATCATCATAAATTTTTCCCAGCAATTTATCATCTAATTTGCAAATTTTATAACCACTTATTTAAATATAATCGTCTGTAAATTAATTTCTCTTAATCTCACTTTACATCCCATTTCGATCCGATTTTGTGGTGGCCAATTATTTATGATCAAACATCCTACTTAACTTTCCACCAAGTCACAATATTTTTGTAAATAAGTCTTAAATTTCCTCCAATCTTCTTCAACCCTCTCTTCTCCCAGGTCTCGAATTCTGCCAGTCATCTCAGCCAGTTGCATATAGTCCATCAGCTGCATCTGCCATTCTTCCAGAGTGGGTAGATCTTGAGTTTTCCACTTCTTAGCGATAAGTATCCTTGCTGCTGCTGTTGCGTACAAAAAGAATGTTCGGTCCTTCTTTGGCACCATCTGGCCGACAATGCCCAGGAGGAAGGCCTCTGGTTTCTTAAGGAAGGTATACTTAAATACCTTTTTCAGCTCATTATATATCATTTCCCAGAAGACCCTCACCCTGGGACAAGTCCACCAGAGGTGAAAGAATGTTCCTTCATTTTCCTTACATTTCCAACATTTGTTGTCTGGCACATGGCATATTTTGGCTAGTTTAACTGGGGTCATGTACCACCTATATATCATTTTCATTACATTTTCCTTCAGAGCATTACATGCCGTGAAGTTCATCCCCGTGGTCCACAACCTTTCCCAATCCTCAAACATAATATTATGCCCAATATCCTGTGCCCACTTTATCATGGCCGACTTAACCATTTCATCTTGTGTATTCCATTTCAACAGCAAGTTATACATTCTTGAGAGTACTTTAGTCTTAGGTTCTAACAATTCTGTTTCCAACTTCGATTTCTCCACCTGGAATCCTAACTTTTTATCCTTTTTAAAAATTTCTTGAATCTGAGCGTAATGTAACCAGTCTCGCACTTTGTCTTTCATTTTTTCCAAACTCTGCAATTTCCAATTGTTGCCCTCTTTCTCTATTATTTCCCAATATTTCGGCCATTTGGCCTCCATATTGGGTCTTTTTCGGGCCTTAGCCTCCAGAGGTGATAGCCATCTTGGAGTTTTATTTTCCAATAGGTCTTTGTATTTTGTCCAGACATTAAACACTGCTTTCCTGACAATATGGTTCTTAAAGGCCTTATTGATCTTAACTTTGTCATACCATAAGTATGCATGCCAGCCAAATGCATTGTTAAAACCTTCTAAATCTAACACGTCAGTGTCCTCTAGAAGTAGCCAGTCTTTTAGCCAGCAGAAAGCTGCGGCTTCGTAGTACAACCTTAAGTCTGGCAGGGCAAAGCCCCCTCTTTCTTTCGCATCAGTTAATATCTTAAACTTAATTCTGGGCTTTTTGCCCTGCCAGACAAATTTAGAAATATCTCTCTGCCACTTCCTGAAGCACTCCGTCTTATCCACAATTTGCAATGTTTGAAACAAAAACAACATCTTAGGCAATACATTCATCTTAATAGCAGCAATTCGGCCTAACAAAGAAAGCTTCAATTTTGACCAACTGTCCAAGTCTCTCTTAATTTCAGACCAACATTTTTCATAATTATCCTTAAATAGACTCAGATTTTTTGCTGTTATGTTTACCCCTAGGTACTTTACTTTTTTAACCACAGTTAGTTCTGTTTCTCTCTGAAACCGTTCTGACTCTGCATCTGTCAAGTTTTTTCCCAACACCTTAGTTTTCTGTTTGTTTAGTTTAAAGCCCGCTACCCGACCAAAGTCCTGAATCAATTGTAACACTCTTTTTGTACTAGATTCTGGCTCTTGCAATGTCAAAACAAGGTCATCTGCAAAAGCTTTAAGTTTATATTGTTTCGCTCCGATCTGAATCCCTTGCACCAACCGGTCCCCTCTAATCAAGTTCAAGAGCACCTCCAGGACAGAAATAAACAGCAAAGGGGAAATCGGGCAGCCTTGTCGTGTCCCTTTTTCAATCTTAAACTCTTCTGTAACCACATTGTTGACTATCAGTTTTGCCTTTTGTTCTGAATAAATCGCGTCAATCCCATTTTCAAAACCCCGCCCCACTCCCATTTCTTTTAAATTCCCCTTCATAAATTTCCAAGAAATATTATCGAAGGCCTTCTCCGCGTCTATAAAAATTAGAACTGCTTTAGTGTTAATATTTGTTTGCAAAAGTTCCAAAATGTCAATAATGTTCCTTGTATTAGCAAATAAATGTCTTCCTGGGAGAAAGCCTGCCTGGTCTTTATGAATTATCTCATTTAAAACTCTTTTGAGTCTTCCTGCCAAAACGTCAGCAAATATTTTGTAATCCACATTTAAAAGGGAAATGGGACGGTAGTTCTTAAGTTGTGTCTTTTCAGTTTCTGATTTTGGTATCAATGTGATGAAAGCTTCCTTCCACGATTCAGGCGCCTTCTTTCCCTCCATAATTTCATTGCTGACCTCCATCAGTGGTTGAATCAAATAGTCACTTAATGTCTTATAGTACTTGGAGGTCAAGCCATCTGGCCCTGGAGACTTGCCCAACTTCATATTCTGAATGGCCTGTTCTATCTCTAGTCGTGTTATTTTACTATTCAGGAGTGATCTATTTTCTTGTGATAGTTTTTTAAGTCCATTTTTCTCCAAAAATTTTGCAATCTCTTCCTCCTTTTGTGGCCCTTGAGTGTATAATTTCTTAAAATATTTCTGGAAACATTTTCTAATTTCCACCGGGTTCTGAATATTCCTTCCTTCTATTTCCAAATTTGTTACTATGTTCAGCTTTTGTCTCTTCTTCAACTGCCAAGCCAGCAGTTTCCCACATTTATTAGCCGATTCAAATGTTTTTTGTTTCATTGATTTAATCTTCCATTCTATTTCCTGATTTATCAGTTTGGAATATTGTGCCTGATGAAGTTTAATTTCTCTCAAAATCGGCTGTGACTTCGGGTTTACTCTTAGTTTCTTCTCTAACTCTTTAATTTTCCCCAAAATCTTGTCCTTTTTCTCATTTTGTAGTCTTTTCTTTATGGCGTTCTGTTGTATCAAGAACCCTCTCATCACAGCTTTGCTTGCGTCCCAGATTGTTCTTTTTTCCACAGCAGTGTTCAAATTTATCTCAAAATAGTCCTTTATTGTTTTTTTGGCCTTCTTGATAATCTCCTGATCTCTAAACAAGTTGTCATTCATCTTCCATCTAAAGGAGCCGGTTGGTAATAATGTCATGTCCATTTTCAACGCGTTATGATCGGAGCAGGTCTTTGGGCAGATTTCCACTTTCTTCACCTTAGGAGCCAGACCTCTAGAAATCCATATTTGGTCAATTCTTGTCCAAGTCAGTTGGGCTTCAGAGAAAAATGTTCCTTCTTTCCCTAAGGGGTTCTTTGTCCTCCATATATCAATCCAGTCCATGTTGTCTGTCATTTCAAAAAAGGTCTTTGGTAGTCTGCCTTCTTTAATAACCTTTTGGCTTTGTGACCTATCCATGTTTGTAGAAACGATCCCATTCATATCTCCCATCATAATGATGTTATCATAGTCCAGATAATCCAGCATAATCTCATGCAACTTCTTGTAGAATTCTGATTTCCCTTCATTTGGAGCGTAGATTCCTAATATCAAAATTTTCTCTCCTTGGTGCTGTATTTCAATTGCCAAAATTCTTCCATGTTCATCTTTAAATAGAAATTTTGGTGAGAGGCTCTCCTTTGCATATATCACCACTCCTCTCTTCTTAACTAAGTCCGAAGATATAAATTCTTGGCCTAACCTTTTATTTACCAATATTTTTCTGTGGAGCCTAGTCACATGTGTTTCTTGTAAACAAGTAATGTCTAGTTGCTCCTTTTTTAATATGTGAAAGATTTTCTTCCTTTTTTCCGGACTGTTGCAGCCATTTATATTCCAACTTAAAAGTTGCAGAGACATCCTGGATAGATCTGTTTAGTTTCCTTGGGATGGTATTTTGTTCTGTGAGTCTTCAGGGTTCTGAGGTACAGGCACCTGTGGTGGTTCAGGCCCTGAGGGTAGTTCAAGTCCTTTATGAAGGTCCTCTCCGTAGGCAGTCAAAAACTTGTCCCTATCTTCCAAAGTTCTAATTTTAATCTTCTTCCCTCTAAAGGTAAAAGATAGTCCTTGGGGAAAATCCCACCTAAAGATGATTGAGTTGCTTCTCAGCAGTTTTACTAAGTCCAAATATTCAGATCTAAGATCCAACAGCTGTTTAGGAATGTCCTTAAAAATCTCAATTCTTTTGTCCGAAATGTTCAAGGAGCTTCCGTAGTGCAGGCCCAAAATCTTGTCCCTTTCCTCCTTTGATCTCAACGTAATCAAACAGTCTCTGGGCCTTTCTCTCTTTGTAAGTCTTCCAAGTCTGAAGGCTGACACAATTTTAAAGTCTTCCTCCTCTAGACCCCAGAACTTGGAGAATTCTTTGGTCAGAAACTCAGCTAGATTACCTTCTTCCACTTCTGGTATCGATCTTATCCTTAAATTAATCTCCCTGTTCCGAAGTTCCAACATGGAGAGATAGGTCTGGTGTTCCCCAACCTGCTTACTGAGCGGCCTTACTTCTTTTTCCAACTCTCCCACTCTTTGGCTGGTCTCTTCGGCCAGTTTCTGATTTTCACCTGCAGCCTCCTTCAGTTGTCCGATTGCTTGTGCATTCTGTGCAACTTGCCCAGATAATTTGTTTAAAGTTTCTGTATTAAGGTCAATTTTCGCAGTTTGTTGGTCAACTTTCCTCTCCAAAGACTCCAATTTCTCAAGAATTCTCTCTAATACAGAACCAGATCCTCCTGAGGCCATCTCCTCTAGTTGTAAATCCTCAGTTTCTTCCTCCCCTGCCTGTGACAGGGAGGTAGCTTTTTCCTCCGAGGGCAAAGTGGGCACAGATGATCTGCGTGCTTGTGAGGCTGCAGTTACGGTTGTCAGAGTTGTTTGTCTGGTTCTTAATCCCTTTCTTTTTGCGCCACTCATTCCAAAGTTATCTAGCAGTCAAGGTCAAGCTGAGTTGTTCCCATGGGAAAGCTACGGCCCAGGTGGTAGCAATCAAACAGAGGGCCGGGAAATAGAAAGTAAAACAATGTTTTTGTTGTAAATCCTCAATCCTCTAGGGGGAGCATAAAATGTCCTAGGAAGAAGAGTCCATTCCACATACGAAATCTGAACCAATACTTAGGGATCTTCACAAGAGTAGTTTTAGCAGAGTTGGTTTTAGGTTTGCCACAATATTTCAAGTTGTGCTTACTGGAGTTCCAAAATGCAAGAACGTAACCATTCTGAGCTCCCTCAGACTGTCTCAAAGTTTAAATAGAATGTATCCAAATTTGCAGTCTGACAGTTCTACTGCTCAGGCAGTTCTGACACCTGGGCTTCTTAAACAGAATTGTAATCCACAAAGAAAGGAGTATATAAGTCCTAATAAAAGTCCAAGAATCAATTGCTTACAGTCTTTAAAGGGAAAAGTAATTTCTGCGGGTGCTCAATCTGAGCTGTCAAAAGTTCTCTCTATGCCTCCACTCCTCCTGCTCTTTGCTTTAAAAGTCAATGGCTGCGGAGGACGGACTTCCTTTTCCTCGTCTCTCCGCTTTCAGCTTATTTTCAATATTTTTAGTCCCGAAATTTAGTAAAGTCCTCAATTACTCACGGGTTGTTGCGTTTTAGAATCTTGTGTTGAAGGAAGAAAGGTCGGCGCTCACCGGCAACGGCAGCGCGGCTTCGCTCCGCTGAATGCGCATAGACCCACAGCGCCGCTACCCCCTCTGCGATCCGGAGCCCCTTACGGGGTTCCCTCAACGTTTCGGGGGTAGCTCCTGGCGCCCGCCGGGTCCCGAGACCGCAGGCTTCCGCTGCCTGCGGTTTTCCAGAATGGGTCTCCGCTTCGCCGTAGCGGACGACCCTTTTCCAGCGTAGCTTCCCTCTCCCGGTTAGGAAAGGGCAGCCATTACCGTTCGCGCCGCCTCCGGAAGTCTAGGTCAAACGATTTTTAACCTTTCTTTCAGAGTACACTGCCCACAGCACACAGGACTATAAAAAGCATGTTTGCTACATACTCTGCCTGAATTAACATTACTGTAAATGTACAAATATCTAATCAGATCTGAAAGAACACCAAGAAATCCCTTTCCTAATCCTCTACTCATCATTTGGAGACTGACAAGAATATAAGACTCTATCTTTCAATATTCCAGTGTAATCTGGCTTTATAATACTTTCGATACCATTGACCATGGTGTCCTTCTGAAGCAACTGTCTGAACTAGGGGTTGGGTGGCACCACTTTGCGGTGGCTCCAGTCCTACTTGGATGGCCATTCCCAGAGGGTGTTGATTGGGGAATGCTTTTCAGACCCATGGAACCTTCACATCTACATAAAACCGCTGGGTGGGGTTATCCAGAGGTTTGGAGTACATTGTCAGCAGTATGCCGATGACACTCTGCTTTATTTCTGCTTTACATCTGCAGGTGAGGCAATGGAAGTGCTGGACCAGCGTCTTGCCTTGGTAATGCACTGGATGAAAGCCAAAAAACTGAAACTCAATCCAGATAAGACTGAGGCACTGTTAGTGGGTGGTTCCCTAGACCAGATGGGTGGAGATTGCCTGTTCTTGATGGGGTTACACTTCCTCTGAAGGAGCAGGTTCATTGCTTGGGGGTACTCCTGGATCCTTTGCTGTCGCTCAAGGCTCAGGTGGCCTCAGTGACTCAGAGTGCCGTCCATGAGCTTCAGCTGGTGGCCCAGCTATGCCCATATCTGGACAGGGATAGCCTAACTACTGTTGTCTATGCTGTGGTAACCTCAAGGTTGGATTACTGCAATGTGTTATACGTAGGGCTGGCTCTGAAGACGGTTCAGAAATTTCAGCTAGTGCAGAATTCAGCTACCAGGTTGCTCACCGGAGCAAGATGGCTTGAGCATACTACACCAATCCTGGTCTGACTGCACTGGCTACCAATTGTTTCCGGGCCCAATTCAAAGTGCTGGTTTTGACCTGTAAAGCCTTGAATGGCTCAGGACCACAATACCTCAAGGACCATCTCTTCCCATATGAACCTACCCGGACCTTGAGATCATCTCCTGAGGCCCTTCTTTGTGTGCCTCCTCCGTGAGAGGTCCAGAGGGTGGCATTTGAGAACGAGCCTTCTCTGCAGTGGCTTCCCATCTGTGGAATGCTCTCCCCAGAGAAGTTCACCTGGCGCCTTCATTATATAACTTTAGGTGCCAGGCAAAAACTTTACTTTTTAACCAGGGCTTTGGTTGATTTGAGTGACATCCTATGCCGTTTTAAAATGTGGGGGTTTGGGGGGGAGGGGCTTATTGGGTTGTTGTTTTCATTTTGATTATTTATTTTGTGATTTTATGTTTCGATTTTGTTCTGTGAACCTCCCAGAGACCTCCGGGTATAGGGCAGAATAATAATATAATATAATATAATATAATATAATATAATATAATATAATATAATATAATATAATATAATATAATATAATATAATATAATATAATATAATATAATATAATATAAATATATATATATATATAAAAATGTGTTGTGCTTCTAAGTAGCACAGACAAAGCAAGCATCTTTAAGGTCCTTTTTTAAATGTCACTTTTGATCTCTTGGGATATATGTGCACACATGGACACTACTATACATCCTGTTTGGAGCCTCAGTTCAACACTGGAAATACACAGAGCCAAAGTAGTTTTGGGAGACTGTGACTCTGAACAAAAGAACAGCAGGAGGGAAGGGTGTGCCTAATATTCTTCCCACTGGCACTTTTCCTAATTATAATTACCTCTGCCCAGCTAATGCTTCCCCATTTTACACCAGAGTTCTAGATTTGTGTTTATGCAAAGAGAGATGGAAAAGGTCTGGATTTTTGCAGAAAAAATGCTAGCAAGGTTAAGAACACTCTAGTCTCCTCCTATTCCTCTGCTAAAAATGGCAGCCCCCCAACGCTACTTTTCACTTATACATACCCCCCCCCCGAATCTGTTATAGTAGTTTGCAGGGAGCATTAGTTCGACCCAGCTCTCAACCCAAAATACACAGCACAACTGTAAGCAGAAATGATTCTAGCTGAAATGACATGGCATAACTAGATATCAGAAAATTTGGCCATGACAAGGCTTCAAAAGAGACTGCTAATACTGAGTAAAAGAATACAGATCAATAGGTTAGGTATATGTGGAAATGGTTTGCACCCTTTGCTCTCAGCTAAACGCCTACAGCAACTGAATATGCCAACAGCAATTTTAATGATGAAATTTGCTGTAAGTTCCCAGTTCCCTTTTTTGTGCAAAAAGTTCAAAACACAGTTTAGCAACAAAACTTCACACAACTAAAGTTTTTATGCCCCTGAACCCCAAAGAAAGCTTTTGGTATCTGTATCATATTTCCATGACCAGCAGATTGTTTCCTTAGACATCTACCATAAGTTTCTCCTGCTCTACAAGACCAAGCTTACCTCAGTGCACTGTACCCTTGACATACGCTGACACAGCACAATACACCCTCTTGGTTAGTCTGGTTCTCCCCCAGATATTTGCACACTATGTTTCCACCGAGGCTGAAGCCCACAACAACCAGCTTGGATTGAGGATAAGTTTTCCTGATGTAGTTCACCATGGCTCCAAATTCCCATGTGCAACCTGTAGAACAGCAAAAAAAAAATTAAACATGACGTATCACAGATGCATCTAAAGTCCCAATCTTCCCCTAGAGCTCACATATGCACTTCAACAGACATTTCTGACAACATTGTTCATTATTGAAGCACAATGGGCATTTTTGCACATATACAGTGATATTCCAGAAGATCATACAGAGGGAGAATACACCCACATTAATAGTGAAACCCACACCTGCTCTTCTAAAGAACCTTTTTCTTCCCTTTTTTACTGCCATATGAACAGAGCCTCTAACTGCCGGCTACAGCAGCAAACCTCCCCCCCCCTTTTTTTAAAAGGATCAAAGCAAGTTTTTCAAAATATTTCATTCTCTGTTCAGCAGTCATCAGGTCCCAGCCAAAAGCTGTAACTAAAAATACTACACACACTTTCATTTCTTCCAACTGTGAACTGGGAGAGAAATCTATATATAAAGTATCCCCCTCCCTGCAAAAAAACCCCAAATTGCTGCACACAGTCCAGATTTCCAGCAGCTATTCAGCGATCAAGTCTAATTTGTGCATTTGACTGTAATCCTTCATGTGCAGGGATTTGTACAAACTTTTGGGAACTGAAGACTGTATTCATACACATAGCACTCCTGTGCCAACATGGCCTGACTATTATTTTCTACTGTCAATGGCCACTCCTTCAAAAACATTTACAGGAACCTAGGAAGCTGCCTTATATCGATCAATGGGGTCCATCTAGCTCTGTATGGTCTACAATGATTTACAGTGGCTCTCCATGGTTTAAGATGGAGTCTCTCCTAACCCTTCTTGGAGATTATAAGGACTGAATCCCAGACATTCTGTATGCAAAGTAGATGCTCTACATCTGAGCTACAGCCCTCAGAGGCATTATAATAACACTTCAGGAATTTTTAGAGTTAGGGACAGCACCAAGAAGCCTTAATACCAATACCACGCTGATCCCCAGGATTTGCTTGCAGTGACTGAAACAGGACTATGTTGTGTTCCAGCTAAGCAACGTAACATGGGTTTCTGAGATACTCTGCCAGCCCTTAGGTGGGCACAAACAGTTACTGCCAAGCTTCTCACCTCCATATTCTGGAGGGTCACAGAATATAGGGAGATGGGGATCTTGGCAAAACATTTCAGACATTGGTTGGACAGTGAGCTTCATATTGGACCCTTGGCTACAGATGCAGTTTCTCTTCGGCTCTCACCCCCTTCTCCCATTAGCTCTCTTGGGGCTGCAGCAGCTCTATCACCATCTTACTTTCTTTTACCTTCCCACGACTATGAAGCAGCATGCTTCCCAAACTTAGAATATAGCAGCCTCATTTGCGTTTTCCCTGCATGCCTTCTTTTCTGGGAGAGGAAAGGGTGCTTAGCTTTGCACTAAAGTAGGGGTGCCACATGTCCGGGAATCAGATTGCAATTTTTAAAAATCGGACTGTAATTTGGGAATATGGCAACCCTATACTAAGGTTTTGGATGCACTTCATCTCTTTCCTTTCAGAGGATGTCTTCCCCAAAAGAACAAGAGGATAGGGTGGCTAGGGTTGGACCAGATGCAGCTCCGTGGCTGGGCATGCTCAGCCTGGAATATGCTCAGCAGGTACTGAGTTGATTTCCCAGCCCCTGAGAGGATACATGTGTCACAGCTTGATATTTAATACTTTGGGGAGGAGAGACATTGAACAGCACTTTTTTTGGTAGGGAGGCTGCATCTTCATTCTTGAAAATGTTTTTCAAGCCTTGTTTATGAACACCATACCTAAGCCTCAAAGAACATAACTCCCATAGGAAGGAGGGGCGGTGCAGAGCTTTACAACAACATTTTGGATTGCTCAACAACACTCCAGAATTATCTCCTGAGGGCGGAATAGACCATGGTTATTAAAGAGCAGCCATGCAGTAGACCACACCCTGGAGGCTTGAAATTCTAATCACAAGCACTGAGATACAAGATGTGACAAGAGCCAACAGGACTACATCAGCTAAAGAGATCCCCACTCTCCTTTAATAGATATCAGCTTTATGCTCACCTGCTCTCTAAAGCAGTGTTTCCCAACCTTGTGCCTCCAGCTGTTTTTGGACTACAATTCCCATCATCCCTTGCCACTGGTCTTGCTAGTCAGGGATGATGGGAGTTGTAGTTCAAAAACAGCTGGAGGCACAAGGTTGGGAAACACTGCTCTAAAGCTATCTTGAAAAGTTACACATCAATTATTTTTCTGGCAAAGAGAATCTGAGTAAATAGATTCTAGGTGGATGAATGTACTGGACACACAGACGCTGGGAAGCTGGTAATGCTATAGTGGTTGCATCTTCAATTGCTATCTCATGGTCATCCCATTGTGAAGCATTATATATGGCAAAACATTGGGAAGGTGATCATGGTATTATCTCACCAAGTCATCTTGTCCCTACTACTTTCCCTTCCCAATGTTTCCCAATATAGTGTACTGTAAAGAGAGGGGTTTTAGGAATCAACCTTTGGAAACAAAATTAATGCAGACTTAGCACAAGTAATAGCTGCTACTTTGAATACTGTTGGTTTTTTTTAATTGAGCAAGTAAGTCATCCTGCTTGGGAATTAGCAAAAAGGAGGAGGTTTTATCACAGACAACACTTTCAAGCTTCAGAAGGCACCATCTAGTGTGCTTTGACATTAGAGGACTTTGTCCAGTTGCAAAGTAACTCTGAAAGGTTAAGATGAAAGAGCCAATATTTACCATAAGTGAACATGCGTGGAGACGTCAACTCAATAGTTGGCAGAGCTCCAAGGTGGTTTAGCACAGCACATCGATAGCCATTCTTCTGCGAATAGTCAACAAAGGTGCGGATGTACTGCTTCTCACTGTGATTGGCTATTCCTGGGCAAATTACCATTGTGATATCTTCTGCACAATGAAAAAGGTCGGGAGAGGCAAGTTTTAAAGCAAAAGCAAAAGAATACATGCTAGTTATACCAGTTTCATATTCCACAAAGACAAAACACATTTATTTCACAACAAAGCTATTTTTGCTCCTCGTGCATTGTTCAATCTGTAGTGATGTTTTATATGCTATGTTTATATCATCAAGGGAAATAAACAATATGCCCTGCACAATTTCAGAGTTTCTTCATCTAGGTTCTTTCATCTGACTGAGAGGAGTTTATTTTAACACGTTACTACAGATGTTACTCCAAACGATGTCACTGAGAGAGAGGATTTCTATCAGTTTTGGTACATTATTTTGAAACTCTTCATGAAGAACCTTGAGGTAATGTATCTAATTAAAGCTGAAGGTCTTTGAGGCTAACTAGAAATAACTTTGTAAGAGAAGGAATTGTTTGTTTTTGGCATGTCTGTTGACTAAATAAAGGGTCCAGATTTATACATCTATCTGAAAAATATCCATTTGGTCAGCAATGCTTCCTTCTTTTGAAGATCAAATCAAAGTTGCTGAGAAAGCAACTGCTGAGAACAGCTCTACAGCTCATTGCATCGCTATTTACAATGCTTGGTAGCAAGAATCAACCCTCCAGCATCTGGTACAATTCCACATTTGAGAGTGAAATTCTTAGAATATTTAGCAGCAGCTTCCTATGCACTAGAGCAACATTTCAAAACAAGCAGGATCAACTGCCCCTTATACCTGACCTTCAGAAAGACATGTCATTACTCACTAAATTTTGATATATTGTTTTTAAACACACACACGTTCCAGATGTGATTAAGCCCATATACACAAGAGAAAAGTCCTACAGGCAAAACAGCCTGTTTAGAGACCTTAATCCTAAGCATTATGTTATTTATGGGTCAGAGGAATAGCATTTCATGCCCATTAACTCAACTGGAAATCTAGGCCATAAACCTTGTATCTTATCACTTGGTTGTAAAAACTGTTTTTTTTTTTGGTACATGATTCATAACAGCACTAGCTGCAGAAGCTTACAACCACCTAAACATGTCCCAGAGTTGTGAAAGCAGTGGCCCCCTAGCCTGCCAATGGTAGTCAAAAATAGTAATGTATTTCCCCCACATTTACTCAAACTTCTAATAAAAAACCCACAACAACTGGTTATCTCACCTCTAATGCAGTTTTCAGCCAGTGGTTCAAAGAGGTCAAAAGTTGCTGTTGCACCATCTGACATTGTGAGGTACTTGCGAAGTCCATAAGGATGCGGTGATCTTACTCTCCCCATCTTCCCATAGAGGGCAGTCTGAATGTGCCCACTCTTTCCCCAGATCAGAGGTGGAATGTACCTAAAAAGAAAACAAATGCATTTATTTGCTTTAGGAAAGCAGATCTGCTATTGAAACAAGGGCACTTCCTTCCTAGAATAGTATTTTGTGATGTGTAGGGGTAAAAATAAGGAGCAGCTGCTTGGTAAGTGCATTGTCCAACAGATATAGAACTGGAGCCCCCAACCTATTGATCTGGTATCAGGTATGATTTAGTGACCTCTGAAAAACACCAACTGCAGAATGCTTACAAAAGCATTTCCTTTCAAAGAAGAGAACATCTGTACTAGGCTTATCAGGAAGATGGTACAGCCTGGTGCCAAAGCAGATGGCTTTTTATCTCAGATTTATGATTCCTGGTGTACTGAAGAAGAAACTTGGGGGGGGGGGAGGGAGAGAAAGATATAAAGCTGATAACTTTATCTGTTTTAGGAACACCAATCTAAGTGGGAAGGAATCAGTAGGTGAGCAATACAAAGCTGCCAGACAGGAGGGACCTTTTCAATGCATATTAGGAAACCTAGTTCATTACTCAAAAGAAGTATGTCCTTGGTACAAATACAGAGGTCATGAGCATATCAAAATGGTGGAAAGCAAGCTTTCGACTGTACAGAGAACAATCATGCCTGACACTGGTGAGCTCATCAGAACCTGAGCTCCCAACATAAAAGTATAATGAATGTCTAAATTATGTGCTTATACTATCATTGGATTTTACCTGCCACCTGTCAGAGTCTCTAGGTGACTCACAACAGAATAAAACTCAATAAAATTTAAAACAGAGCAGCTATCACTAATTTGGAGCAAAAATACAAAACACAGAAAAACAACAACATTAGAATGTCACTACACATTGCTCTGGGAGCTCATAAGAGAAACAGCCCTCTTCCCTTCTTATGTAGAGAGGTGCTCCAATACTTATTGTGTCCTAAGCCCTATAAGGCCTGGGAACCCATTATGAAGAGAGATCAGGTCAACATTTGACCAGTAAAACACATGTGCATGCACCTGCTCCAATAAATCAATCAATCAGTAACCTGACCAGTCAAACAATAGCCAAATATCGAAGCACAGATTTACTAGAAGAGAGAGGAATATGAAAACTACAAGAGATACTGTGGCTCTAGAAAACATCAGAGCCCAATCCCTTCTACATGACCCCAGAGCAAATGAAATGGTCTCAGTGATAGCCCCAAGTCTGGGGCATTTGCAACATGTGCATGCTTGATTTATACTTTCTCTTGAATCTTACTTCTGATTAGACATGGCTGTACTTATAGCACATGGCCAGTGGGAAAAGTTGACCACATGGATTACCAATTTGGAAGAGGGCAGGTAGGCATATTGAAATTATTGCAGAGCTGCAGCTAGGTCACACTGTACCACACACACACAATAGTATTGTTGCAAACGCAGGAGCATTAATCAACAACTGATTCCCAATAATGTAAACATTATTAAGAGGACAGCCAGTCAGTATTGCTTAGGAACATAGAAAAAGTTTGTAGATCAATAAAGGAAAGCATGTTGTCAACTGCCCTGAGATCTACTGATGAAGGGGGGGGGATACAAATTTAATAAATAAATACAGGAAACGCAGAGTTGCCTGCCCCCTTTTAAAATTAGACAAACGACTTTACTGAGTCTTGTAGGTAAAGCCAAAGGGCCCTCAATGTATTGCTATCAGAGGACAGCATGATACAACGAAAAAGGGGGCTATCAGTCACACAGACTTTGTGACTTTTTTGGAATCTTTGACAGTAATCAAATAACAGATAGTCAATTGACTAGCACTGCAATCCTATCCAATTTGTTCAAACACATTCATACATCTTTCATATCCTGTGCAATGTTTGGTGTTGCTAATAGAATTATTCATGAAAGGTCATCAGCATGATCTAATTATACATTAAACACCAGCAGTGAAAATACAGATAGTTGGTGGTTTTTTAGCAGGCTGGAAAAAAGAAATTTCCATTATGCAGTTAGCTGTCCTAAACTGGTGTTCTAAATGCCCTTAACAGCCTTGTGGTTAATAATTCCAAAATATATAGACCAGTATCGTGGCAGCTCCTACAACGGTAGTGTAAATGATACATAAGTCATGTTGATTATATGCAAGTAGAACATATGTACACAGACATTTAGCTTCAGTTTCTACACAAAGCTCCTCTTCTTGCTCTAGTAAACAGCACTGCATTCATGCAATTGTGCTGCTTAATAGTCATGCTACCCTGAAAAGAATGCCAGAGATGCTCCTAGTTTCTTGTAGACAACAGTAAGAGCATTTCAAAGGATCTTCAGATTAATGAGCTGCACTAGCATTTAAATTACTTGTTCCCATTATAGGCATATGACAAGACTTTGAAGTTTGGAAACTTTACTAAGAGAGTGTTGTTAAGATGCTGCTTAAGAATATGCCTGAATCTTTTAAAAAAATGTTAAGGTAGAATTATCATTAGCCGAATTTGAGCAAACCAAAGTTTTATCCAAATCTAGTCATAATCAAAGTTGACCCAATGACACTAATGGACATGACTGAATTAAAAGATCTGCTATAATTTTAGTTGGGGCACAGCACTCATTTCCCAAATTAAGAAGACTGCCATCAGCTACAAGATCTTGTTGATACTGTACTACTTTTACTCTACCTTGCTGAAGCTAATTAGGTCTGGGTCAGGTCAGCAATCACCTTGGAACCATATAGATGCTGCCTTGGGTTCCACAATGGAAGAAAGGCAGGATTTAGAATGAAAAATAAATAAATAAGCAAACAAATGATGGCGCCTAGAATTGTGCTTTTGTCCTGGGCTTCTAGTGCTACAGCTCTCACATTAAAGTTATTACTGATCCAGAATTATTGCCAAGCTGAAAGTTTAAGAGGGAAAACAACATATAAATTAATATTAACTATGCTGCACACTGTGGAAACATAGGTTACAGAAGGACACCCTAGGCTGATGGCAACTTTTAGGGGGGAAATCTTAACTCTAATTGTCACTGGTTCTAAGTGTTTTGATTAAACCACTGATATCAGTGGGACCACTCTAAAAATGACTTAGTTGTCTTACCACCACTGACTTGCTCCACAGCACTGTTCTCACAAAGTAGTTCTTGCAAAAATTTCACAGCGGGTACTACCTTTTCCTGTTTTTCTCACCAACCACAAACACAATACATTTATATGGCTCAAGAGTTCCACCAAACTCTACACTTCCTTTATGAAGCAAAGCATTTAGCAGCCTAATATACAGCTTCTTCTCCTTCATGACTGTTCTCATAATAAAGGTGTATTTGCAGTGCAGTTACTCACAGTTCAAACATGCATTATGCTGGTGAGAAACACAGAAACGGTGAATAGCTGCACACAATTACATTTGATAACAGATAACACTGTCACTGGGGAGTGGTTTATCAGTGAGCAGTTTCTATTGTACTGCTGACAGACTTTGGATCAATCCTCTTTTGCCATCATTCCATGGTATTAATATCTAAGGGCATTTCAAGAGGCCCCCAATGTGCAATTTAATTCATATCCAACTACAAGGAGTCTCATATGAAATAGCTCATGTTCTGCAAGTGGCCCAGGAGCGTTGGGAATAATGATGAGTCTGTGCAATGTTTCCCAAGGCCAATGCAGAGTGTCTCATAACCAAGTGCCCATAACCAAAGCACTAGTGATGCAAATGTATGGAATATTCTTTTTATTTGAGTGTTAGTATTTTGCTTTCCAAATCACATTCCTCTAGCAGTCAACTAGCCTCTCAAGCCTTTCAAGATCATATACATGGAAATATTACAAGTTTAATAAAATCTTGCTTTTCAGTATTGCACCATCTCAGCACAGGAAACCAACTGTCTAGCCTGCAACATGTATTCCATATCACCCTGAGAGCTGATCCAAAAGCTAGCAAGCAAAAGCCATTTTTACTTGCTTGTTAAAATTGTCCTTTGCTTTTCCACCCAATTGCACACTTTACCTTAATATAGAATGTAAAAAGCTCAGCTTGGCCCATTAACTATTAAAATATTTTATCCAGGTTGAACACAGAGGTATTGTGCTATGTACTATGCCAAAAGGATTAAAACACTTTATCATGTTCTGCTTGCAGTCCTGCTGACCTTGCCACCCCATGACAAGTGTTCACTACTGTTGAATGATTTTGGGGGAAAGAGAACAAAAACTCAAAAATTACTACAAATGCTGGTGAGGTGGTAAGTGAAGTTAAACCTCATCAACTGTGCTGTGTTTGTCATTATTTTACGCTCCTTTCAGGAGTCCAGTTCCAACACAAGCTAACTTGATTAAAACAGAAATTACAGTTTGACCTGTGTGTGTTTTTACTCACTTGTTCCAGCAGTCCTTTAAAATCAGGAGATCAAGCTAGAAGAGGCATGCAAAATCCCTTAAGCCTCAGTAAGGTCCTTGGAATATCCCATGGAACACAGTAATTAAGATTCCATGCATTTTGTACAAGGTTTAACAGCAGTTTTTTACTTGGTTAACAGGAACCCAATCCTGCACGTTTCATGAGAAGAAAGTTCCTCTGTGTTCAATGCTTACTCCCAAGTAGATAAAAAAAACCAAAAAAACTAACATGCTCACTAAACTATTGAAGAGCCTTCAAATGCAGACATTATCAAGTCTCATTGATAAAAATAATTGTTTAAATTAAAAAATTAAGATTTTAAAATTTTGAATAGGATTTTTAAAATTCAAATCAGAACAACTGTATGACAAGTATTTGGCTATACAGTACAGCAAATTCAGATAGTTGAAGGTGATTTTCCTTCAACCCACTCAGCTTATAATGGCAAAAAAACAAAAACAGGTTAGATCAGGTAGCAATGTGATTTGCAGTATTTGAAAAGGCCTCATTTCTGGAAAGCTCTCCTCCCTATGGAGAGGCACCTGACACTTTTTTTCCTGAAATCTTTTTTCCTGAATTTTTTTTTACTTCTCTGCTGTTTTAATACATATTCATTTTCCAATCCAACATTTAGTTTATATTCACATTTAAACAAGACAGACTTGCAATAGTTTACCTGTATAAAAAGCTTTCAGATTTTTGTATCATAAAGGTAGGAAACTTTCTATAAAGCTATTGCTTCCCACACATATCAAACATAATTTTACATTAATGATTTAACCAACACTTTATTTAGCTACATAATTATCTATGTATAATTATATTCACCTCTGATAATCCACGCGAAGCCATGAAGTATGAAATTCTATACTACTGGATTCAATAATAAGTTTCTCTGAGAGGTTCTTCCTTTGTATTTGCTGCCTTCTTTCAATGAAACTCAACCAGTAAGGAGATGTAACAGTGGACATATCTCCATAATGGAAAAGGGGGTTGCTGTACATTTGCATCAAAGCAGAGTTGTGGCAGATAAAGATGCAGAAATTTCTGCTATTACAGTGGTACCTCTGGTTATGAACTTCATTCGTTCCAGAGGTCTGTTCTTAAGCTGAAACCATTCTTATCCTGAGGTGCACTTTCGCTAATGGGGCCTCCCACTGCACACAATTTGATTTTTTTAAAAAAAATATTCACTTTAACACACCAAAAATAAAAAACAAATATCCATCAACACAAAGCAAAAAGAAAATTAATACAATGAATAGTAATCTCAAAACCTTAAAATAAAAATGGTCTTTTCCTATAGATCAGACTTTCCATCTACTCCTCAAAGATTCTTACTTTGCCTAGCGTGGAGGAGTCACAGTAGATTAAAAATGTGGATTGTTCATTCACCTTTGTGCAGTATCTGCAGGTACAGATGGTAGCTTAATGCATTACTGCCATGAAATCTCCTGCCTCCCCCAACGAAAGTAGATTTGACTAATTATTTTGGCAGTTTTTGAGGTTTCACGGTAAGTAATATTTTAATACTATTTCTTCAAACCAAAGATCTCACTGCAAATGGGTATTAGTCCAACTCAACAAAATTAGTTTATTGCTACAAAACAACTTCAACTAAGGACATAGCAATGACGTGGTCATTTCAGCAAATAACACTTCCTGATGCTAGACTGATAGCTCCAAAAAGTACAGGAGCACTATCATTCCCCATACTAGAACTGAAGACTGAATAGGGGAAAGTCATTACCTTAATTGCCCTGCTTATGATCACCAGAGACATGTGGTTGTCCGTAAAAAATAGAAAACTGGACTAGATGGGCCTTGGAGTTTGATCAAGCAAAATAGGTTCTTTCCATATGTCATGCTTGTTACCGAGTGTGAATTCAACAACAGGATGCAGTCAGCCCCGCTCTCTTAAATCCAACATCTCTATACGATACACAAGTTTCCAAAGATAGAAATGTTTCATTCACATAATAAGCCTTTATGATCTTAATATTTGCACAAAAATGTTCCATTCTATTCCCAATAAAAGATCTCTTCCCATTTGTAAATAATTCCCTTCTTATGTATGAATTTTTGCATTTGGACACCTAAACATTCATATATTCATTGGGTACTCACTCTTTGGTTAGAAGAGAGCATGACTTGAGTAGAAAGCGGGACAAAGGAGTGTCTTGGTATATGAGATCTGGAGGGGCAGTTGGGCTCTTCAGATTCAAGCAGCGGACAATAATGTAAAGAACAGCAGCTACAGCAGCCAACTTCACCCCATCAAATACTGCCGGCAGCTCAGGGGTTTCCATTAAGGAATTCATCTTGAAATCTATGAAAGAAAAATAAAGCTCAGAAATCTATTTTCAGCAACTGAGACATGCTTACAAAGCGGTGCCATGAAACAGTATTGTTAGAAATGCTTTTATGTATAAAAAACATTCATAAAAAGCCCAGATCAGGGCAGGCTCACACAGAACAGATTATCCAGTTTAGCTTAAGAGCTATGTGTACATACACAATAAATCTCTAGACTCTACACCAGAACATTTTGACAAAGCAGAGATTTCTGTTCTTGGTTGACAATCCGTATCTTGAATTTTATCTCTATATTACCAATTAAAAATTAGACACTCGAAAGAACAACTGCATGACAGAACTATCAGTCAGCTGCTTTGACAGTGTCTAGCATTCTGTAGACAGTGTTTAAAATTAGGATATTTATTCCAACCCCCCCCAAATGCTGTCTAAATGTGGTTTGATGACTCTGCCAGTGTTGATAAAGCTCCTATCCAAGCAAAGAATAAAAAGGAACAATTCTGGTGCCTATTCTAAAAACAAAATCAGCTAACTGAAACAAGATACAAGAATCGCAAGAGAAGTTACACAAAGATGCTGAATCATGGAGGAGTAGAAGCAAATGCATCCATGCAGGAGATGACTTGTGCAACTGTCAATGGCAAGGAGTGTCTACTGTCAGCACCAGCTGGTTTGCCAGCTACAGCCACTCCTTGACAAACTTGCCACATAAACATGGTTGGATAACCTTGAATTTCTATCCCATTCTACCTACCTTAGGAACCCAAGGAAGAGTACAGATAAGCAAAGAATACAAACAAATTACAACCTCAAAAACGCAATACAGAATATCAATAAAGCAATTAAAAAAAACAACACAAAATAATATCAATAATGCAATTTAAGACACAGAACTCACAAGCACAACAGAAAAGGAATTCATTGGCCCCATTCTCCTTTCCTGGATAAACAAGTGGGCTCCTTAGGAACAGTGTAATAATTATGATGTAAGGGACAATCACAACCCCACCACAAAGGAGTTCTGCTATGAGGCTGCAGCCACAGAGATGTACCTATCCTATATCACCAGCAAAAAGGCCATGTCCACTGATGGGACCACATGTGGGGGCTACCCTCTAGATCTAAGGCTTATGTAAGTGCTGAGGTTATGTAGCCAATTACACGGCTTGCTGGACTAGTAAAAATTGCATTGTAATTTTTATCCAACAATCTGATGACATGTTATGATAATGGTTAACGTCACTGCAATAGCTCACTCTGTTTTATGTTGCTTTTTATGTTGTATCCCACCCTGGGATCATTATGATGAATGGTGGGCTTGTAAAATGAATATAGTATTAGTGAAAAATGCAACCATCTGTTATTACTAAGCTCAATTTGTTACTGCAGTTTCTCTCGTTGAAGCTTTTAAGAGTTTCCCCAGAACAAGCTACAAAAGTCCATGTGAACATGGCAATGAGTAAGGCTGCTTGTCCTTGAGCTCTGTGGTCTGTTTTTATTTTTTTATTTTGAATAGTTTTAAAGTCAGTTGGCTCAGCCACTAATGTTAATTGCAATATACAGGCAAGGAGCATATCTGTTTTTACTTTTACGTGGGCTTAAAAGCAATATATTTTAATTGGAGGACAGGCGCTGGGAAAGTAGCATTTAGCATTCAACTGATAAGGAATGCTTTTTAAAAGCTCACTGTGACGAAGGAGACTCTGCAGTTTTAACAGTTTTAATACAGTTACCGCAAAAACACAGACCTGTAGTGCTTTAGATAAATTGTCTGGAACTCCTTTGTCAGGTTTAGTCCACAAATCCATGCTTGACTATTGTGAATCAAGGGACGCAGAAGTAATTGGAAAGCAAGATGAAATTAATTTGTCTTATATGGACTACCTTGTTCTTCATATGGCAAGAGTACAAGAAATGGGGTTGGAGATGTCTTATCTCAAGTAAGAGGTTTTGCTACACCTCTATTGAAAGCTTAACTAACTGGTTAGCTGATCTGGACTTGTTAGGAGCCGATACATATGCTCCCGGGCAACCTAAGCTTCCTCCATATAATAAAACATCAACAACAATTTTGGCACGATAGACTCGGCCACAACTGAGACCAGCAGAAAAAGCATTGCTAGATTACATACCAAAATAGCAGCACTCTGTTTAGCAATAATTTGCAGGATGTTGAGAGTAGTCCTTGACAACTCTCAAATAATGCATTCAAGCACATAAAACCCACCTTGTGCTGTGTGCCACTTATTCTTAAATGCAGGAAACTCGGGAATCATCTAAGCAAATACGTTGTTCAAATCAAGGTTAACCTATAAAATAAGAGACATACTGAATGTTATTTTACTGGCAATAATAACACAGCAACAGTCACAACAGGCTCAGAGCACAACCCATCTAGAACACAAGAGGATAGCTGTCATAGGTTCACTTCATGCAAGCCAGCTACCTAGGGGCCATCTGAAGTTGAAGAGAGCGAATCATGTGCAGTAGCTTACCATATGAATCTGTGAATATGATTTGCCTCCATATTTTGGCAAAACCATATTGCAAAGACAACAGCATGGCAGCAGATATAATCTATACATAGATTTATATATACATATGATCTATGTAACAGTAGTAGATTCCCATTTTATACAACAAAAAGCCAATAAAAGCTGGCATAATCAGCAATACTGGTGCCACGAGATACAATCCTGTATAATATTTATGCTACATAGGAGAACAAGGTTGTACATCTGCCTGAGTCAAAATTAAGCTGACAATAAAAACTTTTGTACCTATAAACTATAAAAAGTTGTTCAACCTGAATTCCTCTAACATTAGCAAAACTTGTATTGTTCAATATCAGCTGCCCCAACACATATCTGACAGCAGCAACGTTTTACCTGAAGAAAACTCAAAGAAAGTCTACATTGAAGTTAATGCTAATGCAAAACTGTGCAAAATATCTGCTGGATGAAAGATGGTTGAAGTGATGGCTGTTACAATGGATAAAACCTTTGGTGTGCGTAATCACAGGAACTGAGGCAATACTGTAGAACAGGCTTCCTCAAACTCGGCCCTCCAGATGTTTTTGGCCTACAACTCCCATGATCCCTAGCTAGCAGGACCAGTGATCAGGGGTGATGGGAATTGTAGTCTCAAAACATCTGGAGGGCCGAGTCTGAGGAAGCCTGCCGTAGAAGAGTATAAAAGCAGAAACATATATAGTATAATGCTTTGTAGAATATCCCTATGAAGGAAAGATTGGAGGGTGGGACTGATGAGATAAGATCAAATGCAACACCCTGTGCTAGCAATTAAATACTCTAGAAGAAACTAAACCAGCCTAAAGCAAAGGAAGTTAGTAATAACTCAAACTCCAATCAAGCTCTTGACATTTAAAGCGAATGTTTGCAGAAGTAGAGCATACACCCTTGCCGCACCCAGGGAACAGGGAGGAAGGAATATGGCTGTAGTGTCATTCACCTTTTTAATAAGCTAAATAATTCAAAATTCAAAACTGGAATATGTTCTATATCCTTCAAAGGTATAAATGGCAAAGCCTGTTATCAATTGTAGTGAGAGTACTTCCAATGGGCACTGATACAGTACTAAAAATAAATTGGAGTCTACTTACTTGACAAAGCAGAGAAGTCCACAAGTATCAAATGCATGCCTTTCATTCCCTATGTTTACTGTCCAAACAACTAAACTGGCAAAGAAGGCCAAGTGCTAATAAGGACATTAAGTTCAGAATGGGAGCTGCCCCTCCAAGATGAGTTAACAGTGGTGAATTCACAAGTGTGCATTATTTAGGACTGGGAAGGACAAGCTATCAACAGCCACTAGCCATGATGGCTATTAGAGGTTGCTGGTGAGCACAAGTAGGGAGAGTGCTAATTGTGGGTTTTCCATAGCCATCTGGTTGGCCACTATGGGAACAGAATGCTGAACTAGATGAGCTTTTGGTCTGCTCCACCAAGGCTTTTATGCTCTTAGGAGAGCAGACTCCAAGACACGAGAGCTGGGTGAACATTGAGTCTTTAACAAGGAAGCATTCTAGTAATTAAACAACAGGAATCCAGGAGCTGTAGCTTCAAGTCTGACTGCTCGGTAGAAATTGGGAAGCAAAAGGCAGTGTGTGTTAAACCAGCCCTCCCAAACCTGGTGCCCTCTAACTTGAAATTGATGTGAGCTGTTCTAAACACCAGGAGGGCACCAATTTGGAATAGGCTAATGTCCATGAGCATTAATTATCACCAGTTTAGTTATCTCTAATGTAGCTTAAGAAGAAGAAGAAGAGTTTGGATTTGATATCCCGCCTTTCACTCCCTTTAAGGAGTCTCAAAGTGGCTAACATTCTCCTTTCCCTTCCTCCCCCACAACAAACACTCTGTGAGGTGAGTGGGGCTGAGAGACTTCAAGGAAGTGTGACTGGCCCAAGGTCACCCAGCAGCTGCATGTGGAGGAGCGGAGACGCGAACCTGGTTCCCCAGGATTACGAGACTACCGCTCTTAACCACTACACCACAATGTAGCTTAAGTTACCTTCGACAGATTCCTCTTTAGTCTGCTCCTAGGATGTTTAAAAGGAGAGTTGGCTGGGCATAGTGACATCTCATTCACTCTGAAGGTTTCTGTATTCCCCCATTGTGATGCTTTCCAATAGCAATGCATTTTACATTGAGGAGGGTAAGTGAGAAAGGGCTCTTGTGAGACCTCAATGGGGAGAACCTTTGTGAAAGTTTCAGGTGCCAAAGCACCCAAGATCTTTGAAAAAGATTAGTGCCTTTGAGGCTTCACAAGAGCTCTTTCTCTATTATTCTCCATATGACCAATTCATTACCTAATGTCATAGCCAACGCTACTGGGAAGCACCACAATGGGAAAGTGAGAATCCCCCAGTGAGCTGTTGCTACATCCAGACTCTTCTTTAAACATTCTAGGAACAGACAAAGAGAGGAAGCAGTTACCAGTAACAAAGCTGTGTCAGAAGCATGGGAGGGGGAATTTTAGGGCCAGTATACCCAAATCACAACTGTGCTCATCTAGAGAAAAGGTGGAAGGGGACAGGAGAAAGGAAGGATGAGGAGTGGAAATCAAATAATCTAAAAAAGACCTTTAGCACTCTCTTCTATTTGTTAATCTAGTTCCTCCAAGAAGACAGCAGTACTTACAACGAGCTCAACATTTTCTCCTTACCCAATGCCCTTTTTAAAAGCTAACAAAAGGAAGGGAAAGACTGTTCAAAGAATTGGAATTTGAGCTCACAGCTGTTCTTTCATCATTTATAAGAGCTACTTCTTACAATTCAGGGTGGAACACTCTTAACATATGCCATCCCCACTCGTCTCCACCAAAGGTACCAGGGTTCAGAAACGTAGTTGCTCGGGGCATAGTCCATGTGTGTTTGCATAAACTGTCAGGTATCAGAAAAGTAAATAATTTTCTCCATCAGGAAAATAGGATATGAATGGGGTTTTATTCAACATTTTTTCATTATCAAGAGGAAAGAGATTATTAATATATGGACTTTGTATTTTCAAGGATTGTGCAAGTGACCCAGTATGAGGGACAGAGTTTCAGATTTGAAACATCTGAGGTCACTGCTCACTAATATTGAACAAGATCACTATCTAAGTTCAGATCTCCATCTGCATAAATTGGAATTAGCATAGTCTCTACCCGGATTTTTGATAAAGAAGCAATGTGCAAAGTATTTTATTCTCAAGGAGCTATAAAGGTATATCATACAAAGGTATGATAAAGGTCTACTGTTTTGGACTGGATGGATGAAGCATTTAATGTACAGTCAAAAGCAAAAATAGAGATCACCAGTTACTGATGTTAATGAAAGCATTTATATGCCAAAGCACTACAGAAATTCTACAACCTAATATCCAAGGTTTGGAAATCTGCAGCCTCTATTTCAAAAAGATGTACATTTCACTTTGAAAGTTACTGAAGATCTGAAAGACATGCAAAGACTAATCCACTACAAGTCTGAATTCCACATACATTTCTATCTTTAACTAGTGCTTACATTCTTCAGTTCATGATTCTACACCTCAGAGAATACAATGAGGGTCAAATTAAATGCAGTTTGTGGAAGATCTGTTATTAAGATCTCATTCTTTTAAACTCCATATAAGCAATCAGAGGCTTCATAGTCAGCATTAGCTCTCAATTTTGGGACTCTTAGGTAATATGTCCTCAGGAAGCCCATCTGCATGCAGCGTTCACCACTGCCTATTTGCTTGTGCTATGAATGACCCTATCTAGTAAGTAAAGCATCCTGTTTTTCTGCATGGCCAAGCAGCTGCATTTGAGACACCCACAAAGCAGAACACGATGGCAATAGCATTATATTCCCCAGCAACTAGGGACATGCTATCTCTAATCCTGGATGTGTGCCATAATCACTGATAGCCTTATCCTCCGTAAATTTGTCTAATACCCTTTTAAAGCCATCTAAGTTGATGGCCATCACCACAACGTGCAAAAGCCAACTCCATAGTTTAATTATACGCAAGTATGAAGCGGGTGGCACTGTGCTCTAAACCACAGAGCCTAGGGCTTGCCGATCAGAAGGTTGGCAGTTCGAATCCCTGTTTCAGGGTGACCTCCCGTTCCTCGGTCCCAGCTCCTGCCCACCTAGCAATATGAAAGCACGTCAAAGTGCAAGTAGATAAATAGGTACTGCTCCAGCGGGAAGGTAAACAGTGTTTCCGTGCGCTGCTCTGGTTCGCCAGAAGCGGCTTAGTCATGCTGGCCACATGACCTTGAAGCTGTCTGTGGACAAATGCCGGCTCCTTCGGCCTATAGAGCGAGATGAGCGGGCAACCCCCAAGTCATCCGTGACTGGACCTAATGGTTAGGGGTACCTTTACCTATGAAGTACTTCCTATTGACTGTTCTGAATCTCAAATCATTCAGCTTTATTAAAATAATCTCTATCCACTTTCTTCACAAATTTTATAAACCATTATCATGTGCTTCTCACCTGCCTTCCCTCTCCAACTAAAAACCCCAAACACTATGACCTACACATTTTTCCAGTGCTGCACATGGAACTAGTATTAGAAGAGATCTTCTGCTTGCCAGAAGATGGACTTATCTACTTCAGCCCCTTCTTCATTTTCAATTGCAGTCGCTGGAAACATTTGCGGAGCTAAACAAGCTGATATACAATTTAACTTCCCCATTGCAGTTCTGAATACTGGTTTGATGATGAACAATATTTCATTCTATATACATTTTCAGGCCTACAGAATGTTCTCAAAAGAAAGTGAACTTTGGAATATAATCATTCATTGCTGAACTGTTACATAATTCTGACAAGTACGTGATCTGCATTTTTTTAGTGCTAAATGACAGGAAGTTCCAAATGTCCTACTGTATAATTAAACTGTAAATATTATTAGTCACAAGGCCAAACAGGTCACCAACAGTGATGCTAAAAAGTTCTCATTTATTTTTTACATGCCAGTTATCAGCATGAGTTTATTTGCAACTAATTTTAAGCCACACAAATATTTTTTAAAAAAAGACAAAAATACCCTGCTTCTCCTATGTAAGAGCTCTGGTAATCTCTACTGCACAACCCAAAGTTTCCACTCCTAGATCTTCAAAATTATTTCTTCTATGAAATGTCATAGTAATTTAAGATTACACAGTATTCAGGATGAGAAGAAAACTTTGAAAGAATGCTATAAACCAAGCTGAAAGATAAACATTAATTCATAGCCAGCCAGCACCTTCAAAGTATAATAATAAGCAATTTCACATTTAGCGCCTTTCCCAACAAAGGGAAATCCCTCTCTATTTCAATAATGGAATCTAACTACCAAACAAAGCCTTCATGAATCTATAATTCCACAATAAAAACTTATCTTCCAAAATAGCTCAAAACTTCCTACATGATAAGTAGAATGCTTAGATGATTATTTATTTGTCTCAGCTGCCTTAAGATATGAAAGTATCTGCCGAGGAGAGTGAAGGACTTTATAAAAGCAGACTGATCCGAACTCTGTTATAATGATAATGTTATAATGGCATGACATGACACAGTTTAGAAAAAAAGAGTAGAACATGAATTTTAAAACAAATAGAGTACTGTAATAGTATAAAATATTAAAATCAGTTAAAGCAATTTGCAATCAGAAGAATTGGGTGGGTCCCTATAAGGGAGGGACAAAGTGATATTGTGGGCAAAATATTCGCTGTGAAGAAGACATGGATCCAGTAATATGTCAGATATGTTTTTTATTATATTATATGAGCAGTTTTGAGTGTCAGAACTCTTAAGAGATAAACACCCATGCTGTTTGCTTAAACAGAAGCAACACTGTTGGACTCTGTGCAAGATAACTCTCAGAAGAGAGTTTCTTTTAAGTCCAAGAAAGGTTGACTGCTTGCAGCTGCTGTCTGTAACCTGAATAGTGAAAAAGCAGGAATTGTCTAAACATAACTTCTGATTTATGCAGTATGATCCTTTGACAATGTTAGGGGTGTATTGAATGATATACTAATACTAAGAGACCAATTAAAAGGCAAGGAGAATCAATAGGTCTACTCTGAGTAAATCGTAGATAAAAGATTTAGGTGATGGTCCAACTAGTAGTACATTTATCAAAGTAGTAGTACATTTATGAAAGTACTACTACAGATACACAGAACATATTTCAGAACAACTCATACAAACCATTATAGATCTTTCTTGACAGTTTTAAATTGACTCAGATACACAGAAAAAATATGCAAGTACATATTTAGGTATTTAGTAGATTTATATCCCATTTTTCAACCAAAGTCCCAAAACAGCTAACATCATTTATAAAATGTAACAGATAAATCAAGCAAATAGCAAGATGGCAAGGCCCACAGTGAACATAAGCACAAAAGCGCATTATCAAGAGTCACAAGACACATATTCAGCAGGAGACATTTGGTCTTTATGGCCGAAGAAGTCTCAGAAGGATCAGAGAAACCAAATTTGTTGCCACTCAAAGCCAGCACCCACTCTGGCCTTTATCACTGCATCTCTGCATCTCACTTTTCTGTAAGAGACAACTTAGGATTGCCTATGCAGAACATGTATATACCACTGGGTGACAAGCCCTGCCAGCTATTTGTTTTAACTGCTACATATTACAGAATATGTACAGTTGTATTTAATACCCTTAAGGGACACAATACAAGATTTACAGTACTTTTCATTTCTTCATGCAAAGCTAACAAGGTCGTCATTGACAAAACAGCAATTGGGTGAAATCTAAAGCAGTATAACTGTATAACACAAAAGAGCAAAAGCAAAAGGGAGAGGGGAATGCCCCCTTTTAGTCTTCTTGTGCATGGATTATTTTAGAATAAGTCTTATTCTATCAGTGCAATCTCATCTATTTGATGGCTTATAACAACATCAATTAATCAAAATAATCCCAGGTGATTGGAGCAACTAACTTTATAAAGTGTCTTTAAATTAAGTAACCAATCTATAAAGCCTAGCTATAAGACAAGTGTGGAATAGTTAAGATTCAGGAATAGGAAGACAAATGTCTACACATTACCTCACATTCCACCTGCAAGACAGTGCCCTTCCCGGCTTCTTGCTTCAGAATTTCATTGACATTTGTCATTATTTCCTCCGGCAACATATACTTGTAGAGAGGGGATAACAACCAATGTCAATGAAATTCTGAAGCACGCCTGGTGGGGCACCATTTTGCTGGCTGGATACGGGCGAACATGTATGCATTGCACAGAAGCACAGGTGCCGACCCCAAGGGGCCTGAGGGGGCCCGAGCCCCCTCAAAAATTCGTTTGGGGGGCTCCGCCCCCCCAATAATTTAAGAAAATTATTAGTTATATTATGCTTTGTAAAATCACAAAATTATGTTGGTATTTTTTATTTTCCTTGTTTGACGATAGTTACCTTTTAAAATACATTCAGTAATGAGTTAAAACAAAGCCACTCCCGATCTAGAGAGGGGGTGGGGTTGCGGGCTCTCGACCCATCAACAATCTCGCGGGGCTGGCGTCAGCCCCGCGAGAAGCGGGGATTCCCCCTAGCTCATTAATATTCACCGCCCACGGCGGCAGCCAATCGGCTGCCGCAAAGGGCGGGCCCTCACAGGTTCACTTAAGGTCGGGGCAGCCCGGGGCTCGCCCCTTTCGTTCCCCCAGCAGCAGCGGTTTGGAGGTCTTGGGGCCCCACCAATATTTTTTATAAGTCGGTATGGGCCCCCGCCCCCCCCAATATTTTTTATAAGTTGGCGCCCCTGCACAGAAGATCATAATCACCAGTCAATATATAATAGGAAGTCTGTCTTGGGTACAATTCAGAAACAGCAGGAAGTAGAGAAACACCCTAGGAGGAACAGCGGGCTAGTTCAGTGAAATCTCCCAAAGCAGAAGCAACACATGGCTCAAAGGATAGAGGTGACTAGCACTTGGATAACCATAGTTTGGACCGAAAGTAATAAACAAGATGACAGGAAGGGAAGCATATTTGAAAGAAAAATTAGGGAGAATATTTTTTACTCTGTGGGGAAAAGATGCTGAACCTAGGCAGTAAATGTTGCTGCCTGTGCACACACAAAAATATTGGGGAATAGGAGAAAAGGAGAGAGATCTGAAAACTCACCTCAACCCCCTACCCCAGTCCATAATGTAAGAAGAGGATAAACCGAGTCTAGTAATACTTCATGTTATATTAAAACCATGCAGTAATGGGGAAACAACAACAATGGGCATGTTAGGCGGGGCGTAGCCCATGAAACCAAACCCATAAAACAGACAAGAGCCTTTGTAAGAGGTGAAAGAGGAAACAGTTGGTAAAGGACAGAACCTCAGCCATCACTGTTACAGACCATTTAGGATGAAAAAAGCAGACTCTGTTACAATTCACGAGTTGTAGACCCTATCATTTCTCAAGAGAATTTCCATTATGACAAAGAATAACCACATAAAATGCTGGTTTTTTTTACAACTTTTACAACTTAATCTTGGAGTAATCGTTGTACCTCTTTACTACCTTTTCTGGGGCACAGGCAACCCCTGTTATTGAACAGGGGAGGACCCTTGCCTCCAGGCTTTGCTTACTAAATAGACCTTTATTCTGATGGGGGGGGCTGTTTTTAAAACACAGCCCCGATACTGAAAACTCTCCCTCTTTCCCCAGTTTTGAAGTGACGGACCTGCTGATTTTAACGTTCAGAGAGAGGAAAGCTATAGGGATGCCACTGGAGCCAGTATTTTTTGTTTAGGCTACTTTTTACACTCCATTATTAAGTAATACTCAAAGAGATGGAACAGTAACAAAATAATTGTGTGTGGCGGGGGGGGGGGGGTGTTGGAGAGGAGAGAAGCTAAGAACCACCCTGCTGGATCAGGCTCTTGGCCCATCTAGCCTAGCATCTTATCCTCATAGCGACCAACCAAACGCTTGTGGAAAACCTATGAGAGAAAGAGAGGGATTGAGAGGGAGAAGCCCACATAAGATGCTACGGCGCTCTCTCTCTCTCTCTCTCTCTCTCTCTCTCTCTGTGTGTGTGTGTGTGTGTATGAAACATCTAATTAAAAATGTCTTTAAAATTAAATTAAACGAACAGTTTGAGGAGGGAGGTGGAGGAGAGGAAATAGAAGCTGGAAAGGAGAATAGGAGAAATCAACAGCAGGAATTTAGGTGGTTGTTATGGGGGGGGGGGGAGAAGGGGCCTGCCTTTCCCTGCAGAGGGTGATGATGATGGATGGGCAGCCCGGGCATGGCTGGGAAAGGAGGGAGGCCTCTGGGCCAAGGTCACAAAGCCAACCCCGCCCCCCCACGTTGTCGCCGCTTTGGGTGGCAAAATGGGGGGGGTGCGAGGCGGGGGAATCGACAGAAGCCCACCAGCCGCGCTCCTCCCCACCCATCACCTGCTTCTTTCCGCCACATTAGGCAGGTGCGAAGGTGCCTCGGCCTCCCGCTTCTCCCCCCCCCCCCCGGTCCAAGTGGAAGAAGGGCGAGGGGACTAATAGTGCCACCACATCCTCCCCCTCCCATTTTTTGGGGGGGAGGGGGTTGTCTCTTGGTCGCCGCCCAATTTGGGAAATTGCCTCAGCCCCCCCCCCCACATAACAGACATCCCTTCCCCCTTCTTCGTGCCCGACCCCCCTCCCCCAGCGCACCTCACCAGCCTCACCTGCGTAGGCCCGGTCCGGGCTCTCGCGCTCTCTCCTGTCTTGACTGCGACTCCCATCGAGATACGCCGCCACACACCCGCGCCTGGTTCGTGCTCCCAGCTTACCCCTCCCCGCTCCCTCTCCTCAGCCGCCGCCTTTGTCACTCCATTGGCGCCCGCGCCTGCCACTCTCCACCTTCAGCCGGCGCCGGATTGGCTGTCGGAAGCCGGCCTTTCGTCCGAGTGGGAACTGGGAAAGAGAAGGGGGTGGGAAGAGGAGGGCCTGGAGGTTGTCAGGGCGGCGGCGCCGGCGGCAGCAGCAACGACGCCGACGCCGCCCTGCCCTCCCCGCAGCAGTCCGGCGAAGAGGAGGAAGAGGAGGATGCCCATTGGTTCCTTATGACGCAGTTGGGCGGAGACACGAGGCGCCATTGGGCCAGGAGGGGTGTCAGTCAGGGCTGGGTGGAGAAGTGACGCGTGCCTGAGCGTTGCGTCGCGCTGAGGGGAAAGAGGGAATGAGCGGGAAAGGGGCGGGGTGGGTGTTGGTTTTTTTGTTTTTTTAATTTTTACCTCAGGTGGAAGATTCTGCCTCAGTTCTTTTGCCTCAGGCTGTATCATTCATTCATAATATTTCTTCATCGCCCTCCCTTTCCAAGAGAGTAACATACTGTACATACAAAAAATAAAAAAGAGCCACAAACTTCAAAAGCTCGAAATATTGTATAGAACAGAAAGGAGCCATAGCTCAACTATGAGAGCAGTTGAAGAAGAAGAAGAAGAGTTTGGATTTGATATCCCGCTTTATCACTACCCGAAGGAGTCTCAAAGCGGCTAACAATCTCCTTTCCCTTCCTCCCCCACAACAAACACTCTGTGAGGTGGGTGGGGCTGAGAGACTTCAAAGAAGTGTGACTAGCCCAAGGTCACCCAGCAGCTGCGTGTGGAGGAGCGGAGACGCGAACCGATTCCCCAGATTACGAGACTACCGCTCTTAACCACTACAGGTGCTTTGCATGCGAAAGAGTTCAGTTTTCAGGTGGGGCTGATGCCGATCTGTGTAGACAGTACTGAGCGACATGGGCCAAGGCAGCTTTCTGTGTGATGTTGAAAACAACAGGGAAATCTTAAAAATGGGCAAATAGAAAGGCCTTTGCCTGGCTTGGAAAAGCTTGTAATGTTAGGCAAGCCATGTTTCCCTCTCAGAATGTATAGCAGCCTGTGCACGACTTGTTTTCTCCCCACTGGGAAAGTGCCAGCTTTCCCCAGGATAAATGGATCGCAGCAGCTTTACAGTAAAATCAAACAAAATTAAAAAATGTTTCATTAGTGAAAAATACATAGGAAATGCATAATATCAGCAATGTTGCTTTGTAAGGATTGGTATGTTACGCAAAATTGCCTACAAAAAATGTGCATATTAAGAGGAATTTGCACAAAAATGCTGGTTAATTTTTTTATGATTACTTTTCAAAGAATCACAAACTGATGGGGAAATGCGTGGAACTAATTCAAGATCGGAGAAAATGGCAAACTGAGAGGAACTGAATGTGGCATATTTGCTCATCGCTAAATAGCACTCTGCAAAACTCTAGCCATTTATTGACCTTTTCTCAAGTGGTTGCCTACACTGTCTGGAGAGAGGGTGGAGTTCCACAGATCCTTTTGTGATGCCCTATGATTCATCCTGCGGGTCTCTTTAAGTGCAGTCTTAGCCTCTGCACGTGGCAGCTCATGTGTTTATGAACAGGTCCCTTGTCCAATGCCATTCATTCTCCTCCTCTGTTTGCAAAGCCAGCCTGTAGGCTGCGCAGAGAGGCTGGTCCAAACAGAGTGAGCAACAGCCCCTTTCATTATTCATCCAAGTGTGCAGGCCCGTGCTGCATGCAGAAGATATGAAAGGAGGAAGGCAGCTGCTGTGCACAGACTGCCAATGAGATCGGAAAGCTGCCTTTGCAGTTCCTCTTTCAGTACAAACATTTGGCTGCGGGCTACCACAAAGAGCTGGCCCTGCCTATCTCCCCCTCCCCCCCCCCCCGTGTGCCCCAAGTGACATACTCCATGTGACAAGCCATGTCAAAAAATACAAGTGGGCATTAAAACAAAAAGTATTTTGGGAGAGACAAGGGCATGCCATGATTGTGTCCTTGTCCCTGTCCTGTGATCGCCTTGTCCTGTAATACATCTGCACTTACAATTCACTCACTAGGCATGACATTCTCATTGCAGCCATAGTGAACATAGTTAAAAAGGATGACCAGGAATGATTTTTTTTTTCTTTTACAAACCCCTCCAAAGGGAGAAAAAGAAAAGCAGGCATGCAGCTGGTGAGAGATATATTGGTCTGACTCATGCTTCTACGCTTTAACCTCTAGATCTTCCTTTCCATCAGCTATTCTTGGATGAAGAAAGAGCTGGTGCCTTTTAAAGAATGCTACAGTCGCATGCATTAGGAATTTCTATCCTAAATATTTGGGCAGCGACTGAAAATTCTTCATACTCAGCTTAACAGAAATTAGTAGTATTGTCCTCTTCGCAATTACACACATGCAATCCTTTTTGAGCACTAAAAAAAAGTCATGAATAACAACATGGGGGAGGGGGAATGTTCTCCACAACAAATAGGAATTAGCTGCAGATCTGAGTGTTTCCTATTATTGTTATCATTAATAAAGAAGGAAGGAACTGGGGGAAGAGGAGAGAAAAAGACAGCAAATACTTTTATAAAAATCCCAACTGCAGCCATTGATGCTTTATTTATTCCCCACTAAAATGAGGTCTCTTAGATGCTTTAAAGCTGGTTGATGGTGAGCTTGCACTAATAAAATACCGCATTATTCGCTCTATAACACACACCAGACCATAACACGCATGTAGTTTTTAGAGGAGGAAAACAATAAAAAATATATTCTAAACAAAATAGTGGATATATGATTTTTGTGGTTCATGCTGTGGCCACAGACATGTGATCTGACAGTGAGTTTGGAGTAGCCCAATGCAAAAATCCTGAGGATCCATGTGGATCCATGCTTTGTAACCACGGAGGAGGGAAGGAAGGGGAACCATGGATCCTCTGCTCACGACTGCAGCAGATCCCCCCCGCCACCCGCAGGCATTCACTCCATAACACGCACAGACATTTCTTTCCCCTTACTTTCTAGGAGGAAAAAAGTGAGTGTTATGGTGCAAAAAATACAGTAATTGTTCATCACATTTGCATCGCATCCAGACTTCATTCCAGTGAGCTCTGTGCTAAGCATACTGTGTTCTTTTATTTGATCCTCACAGCAACCCTGCGAGGTACAGGCAGCTGAGAAACTATGATTAGCCAAAGGTCAATGAGCTTCCTCCTGAAGGGCAAAGTAGACATTGTGCACAAATTTTATTTTTAGAAAAGGGGGCAAGTTAAAGTGGAAAGGTGGCGAAAGAGAAGACACTCTATTTTCAAGTGTTTAAAGCATAACTCAGTTTCAGTGATCCACATATTTTCCTTGTAAAAATACCAAATGTTACATTTTTAAAAAATGTTTTATTATAAGTGATACCTTCAATGGAACATTGCATGCTGACTAGCTCCTGCCAGCTAGTCAATGGCTACTGCATTCCGTTTCCCCTTCTAGTTGGACTGTTTCACTCCAACATTCAGTCAGCATTGCATGGACACTTAGCTAATCTAGTCCTCTGAGCTATTTTGGGGTTTCCCTCCCCATTAGGTGCTCTCTGGTTTTTTTTGGGGGGGTTGTATGCAGTGGCGTAGCGTGGGGGGTGCAGGGGGGGCCGGCCGCACCGGGCGCAACATCTGGGGGTTAGGGTTAGGGGGCACAAATCCACGGGTTAGGGGGTGCAAATTACTTGCCCACGCTACACCACTGGTTGCATGTGCACATCTGCAAAGCTTGGGCTTCCCATGAGCCTGCTAATATTTCCCTCTTGTGTGTGGATGGTGACATTTTGGCACAAAAGCACTGACACTCACATTTGGACCCTGAATATAGAAAGAATGGTTTGCTTAACATTTGCCTGGCCTTCAAATTATCATGTGCATGCGATTGCTATACTAGACCTTCATAGCGACTGCCAAAGGTGGCACTTGCTGATTCAACGTGACAGCTCCTTTGTGTGTCTTGGATTCTCATGTGCTTACAGAATAATTGAGTCATATGTTCTCATCGCTGCCTCTTGATAGCAGCGGCTGCAGTCCTCCCACTTATTTCAGAATGGTCCTACTGAATTTAGTGGAAGTGCTCCAAAATGGCTTGAGGACCAAGTGTAAACATTTATTCAGTTTGGGAGATTAGTCCAAACTGCAGCTGGTAGCTGTAATAACAGCCACCAGCAAAAGCAAAAATAGACCAAAAATAATACTTATTCTAGCCTGCATATTGCACGGCTGGGGTAGAAGACATGGGGACCCTGTGCCAAACCAGACATAGGAGTTTCTAACTCTCCTCTATAAAAGACTCTCTTTTCTATTAGAATTCATACCCAGAGACAGCCCCTGCAGAGGATCCATGTGACTATTAAGTACATTATTTGGGCATACAAACTATTGTGGAAGCAACATCTTTGGACCTGAGCTCAGGAAATCCTCTTCTGTCAGTTTGCAGCAGAAAACGACTATAGGTGGCACTGATTGACTGGCACCTGTGCTGTAATGCACTGTCACAGAAGGTGTAAAAGGAGACAGCAATTGTTGCTTTATGTGGGGCTGCCGTTGAAGATGACTTGGAAACTTGCAACAGGTCCAAAATGCGGCAGTCAGATTACTGGCTGGGGTTAGGGCTGCCATACGTCCAGACATTACCGGGATTTCAAAAGGTGGAATTGACGTCCGGGGGTAATTTCTGAAAGGCAGCAGTCCTGAATCTTAGACAAGTCAACTGAAAATATGGCAACCCTAGCTAGGGTTCCATTTAGAACTCATAAATTTTAATTGCATTCGTTGCTAGTTTGTTCTTGAGCCCAATTCTGAGTACTGACATTAGTGTATAAAGCTCTAATCAACTTGTGCTCCAAATGTCTTAAAACCTGCCTTCTTGCCTACAGACTCTCTTGGGTGTTAAGATCAGCAGAGGGGACCCTCTTGGTAGTTTCACCATCCTCAGGAGAGGGCATTCTGTGTTGCAGCCCTTAAGTTGTATAATTCCTTCCCCACAGAGGCGTGTCTGGCACCACTTTGTGCAGAGAATCCTCACAACTTTCAGCACCCTTAACCCTGATACTTTAAACTAGAAATGCCAAGGATCGAATCTAAACCACATGTTCTACCACCCTGAGCTACAATCTTTCCCCATAGTCGATGTCTGAGGCAGCCCTGTTGTCCCAAGTTTAAAATGGTGACTTGGTCCTAAATTATATAAGTCTCAAAAGTACTATTCTACAGTAATTCTGACTATATTAGTATCCTGGGTGTTTGACATAGTTCTGTAAAAATATCCTTCCTTCACTACTGTGTTGGGCGTTTTTTGTGTGCATTTGCTGAAAGCGCAATTTATAAAAACAAGTTTGTAAGAATGTAGGCACATTTTCCAAAGGCTAGTACGTCTATCAAGGTGACTAAGTCCCAAAGATTCTGAGTCACCATGGAGGAATGGAACAAAGCCATCAGGAAGAAATGGCTAAATTTAAAACATGTAGCCTGATCCCATGGTAATTTGGAACATGTAAGCCTGCTTAATGAAGTAATTGAGCATAGATATGCCTGACTCTGCCTAGAGTACTGTCATGGACTGGTTGGACACAAAGGAATGGTGGGAGGAACCAGCTGGGGAGCCATCAAGGAAAGAAGGTTCAGAGCCCAGGGAGTGGTGGTGGGACAATGATGAGTGGTCCGAGGGAGAACACTGAGAAGATGAGGTGTTGAAAGCTGAAGAGGTAACAGGCTTTATTGAGCTGGGAAAGCCTGTGACAGAGAGAAGTCCAGAATCAAAAGCAGAATCTGAAGTAGGCGAGTGGGAGGAGGGACGTCAAGAGGCAGAGATGAGTTAGGCTGGTGTATTCCACTCCTGCTGCAATAAGCTCTCTTCCCCACTGGCCTCCCAGAACGAAGAGAGGCATGAAAAGAGTGAAGGAGAGGTTGGTTTCACACAGGCGCAGTCTCTGATTGGGAAAAACCTTGGAGAGAAGAGGACTTAGATGGGGCAAGACCTATCAGGGGCAAGACCTATCAGGGGGCAAGACTTATCAGGGAAGAGCTGCTGTGTTCAGTTGATCTGACACTCCTCCAAGTCTGTGCAGGTTATGTTCATTCTAATAAAGAGTTAACTCCAACTTGCACAGTGTAATTTACTGTCGGCTCACTCCTGACACAGGTACCTTTGCCAATCTAGTGCCCACATGATGTTTTGGACTACACCTCTCATCCGTCCCAGCAAGCACAGAGGGAGTTATAGTCCCAAACCTCTGGAGATGGATGGCTATCAGTTTGGCAAACATAAGAAGAGTCTGCTGGATCTGGTCCATGGCCCATCTAGTCCAGCATCCTGTTCTCATAGTGGCGAATCAGATGCCTTTGGGAAACCAGCAAGCAGGACCCAAGCACAAGAGCCCTCTTTCCTCCAGCAACTGGTATTCAGAAGCATTGCCTCCAACTGTGGAGGCAGAGTGTTGCCATCATGGGCAGTAGTCTTCAATAGCCTTTTCCTCCATACATTTCTCTAAACCCCTTTTACAGCCATCCAAGGTGGCACTCCCTGCTCTATGTACACAAGCTAACTGAACACATGGCTGAATCTTACTTCAACAGTGGTGACTAGACAGCATACCCTCCAACACTCCTCAGATGAAAATAGGGACATTCTAGTCTACATCCATATCACTGCCAGAGCAGCATGAGGGGTCCCCCCCCCAATCCAGTGAGCAAGCTCCCGTTTCATTTAAAAAGAAAACCCCTCAATTTGTGTTTGCTTTACTGTTTTAATTTGGCGCTTAATTAAACCCAACAGAGAGGGAGGAAATAGAGCAACAACCTTTACATTTTGCTCCGGGCATTCTTTCACTTTTCTCAAAAGAAAATAGGCCCCTTTCCTAAATATATATTTAGATTATGATGACTGTACTGCATGCTCCTTTTCCTTCGGCAAAGCTTTTTCCTCTCTCTACCATGTTCATGCCCTTTACAAACTCAATTCTCCACTGGTGCCACAAGTCGTACAGTGGAGACACGGCCAGCCCCTTTATTTGTTCAGCTACAGGGACTGGACATACAACCTCCAAACCAAAACACCAACCACTGCAGTGGTGCTACAGAAGCTTGAATGATACAGGGGGTTCTGTAAAAGCGGGGAGGGACATTTTCAGGTTCTTAATACGAGAAAATGGAAATGCCTTGCTATATTATGCTGAACCACAGCTCAGGCCCAAACCACACATGACAGCAGCAACAAATTCCTGGGTGGGATTCAACTAATGGGATTCAACATCAGCAGATGGGCTTCCACTTGGGCAAACGAGCTTTTCCTTCTATCCTTTCTCAGCATCCCAGAAAACTGGATCTGCTGAGCCAGAAGAAACCCCAGATCGGTGCACGGGGCAGAGAGGGATGTGGTCATTCCATGTAGCAAGCTGAAATGCTTGCCCTCATGGAACAATGTTGAATTCCTCCCCCTATCTTTGGGTACGCGCTGGCACCCTCATTCAGCCCAGACACTGAGGTCCGGCTCTGAGGGCCTTCTGGTGGTTCCCTCACTGCGAGAAGTGAAGTTACAGGAAACCAGGCAGAGGGCCTTCTTGGTAGTGGCACCCGCCCTGTAGAACAACCTCACATCAGATGTCAAGGAAATAAACAACTACCTGACTTTTAGAAAATTTCTGAAGGCAGCCCTGTTTAGGGAAGCTTTTAATGTTTGATGTACTTATTGTGTTTTTAATATTCTGTTGGGAGCTGCCCAGAGTGGCTGGGGAAATCCAGCCAGATGGGCGGGGTATGTATACATACATACATACATACATACATACATATAGTGGACACTCGGGTTGCGAACGTGATCTGTGTGGGATGCACTTTTGCAACCCGCAGCAGCACGGGTTGCGATTTGGTGCTTCTGCGCATGCGCAAAGAGCAATTTAGCGCTTCTGCGCATGCGCGACCGCCAAAACCCGGAAGTAACCCGTTCCTGTACTTCTGGGTTTCGGCGGTCTATAACCTGAAACAACACAACCTGAAGCGTCTGTAACCTGAAGTATGACTGTAAATAATATATTATTACTACAGTGGTACCTCGGGTTAATAACTTAATTCGTTCTGGAGGTCTCTTCTTAACCTGAAACTGTTCTTAACCTGAAGCAGCACTTTAGCTAATGGGGCCTCCTGCTGCTGCTGCCGCGCCGCCGCTGCACGATTTCTGTTCTCATTCTGAAGCAAAGTTCTTAACCTGAGGTACTATTGCTGGGTTAGCGGAGTTTGTAACCTGAAGCATATGTAACCCGAAGCGTATGTAACCCGAGGCACCACTGTATTATTATTACAAAGTGGTGGGGGAAGTGGGTTAAAATGTAAAGTGCCACAAGGAGTAAGAACAAATGGAGTCATGAACCGCTCCCCTACCTCAACACACCCACAAAGTTACCCACCTCACCCACACAAAGATCCCCCCATGACACCCAGGTTTGTTTTTTTTAAAAAAGGGCTGCTGTGTGGTGAAGGCAAAGGAGGAGCCACATGGGGAGGAGGACCTGACTGCTGCCACCAGACCCACTGCTCCCTCCCTCCCTTGCCCACCTACCTGCTGCCTTGGGCTCTCTCAGGGCAGCTGAGGCCGCAGGTGCTCTGCTCAGGCATGGCTGCTCCCTCATCCGCTATCAGGAGCAGGTGCCAGGAGATAAATCACACAGCATCAGTGAAGTTAACTCTTTATTCAACAAGGTCAACTGACGATGCTAGGCCTAGTGGGTACAGCAACACATGCCGGCAGTTGTGAGGACTGATGGTTCCCACCTTCCCAAATTTGTTTCCTCCTGGTTACCATTGTTTGCTTGCTTTGCAGTCGTATTTGCAATACAAAGAAATATTGTTTGCTTTCAGCCCAACCCTGAGAGGAACACCCAGAACCACTGTTAATTTAACATGTGTTCTGCAAACATGCATTTACAAAGAGCTCAGCCACTGAGAAATGAGGGGTGTGGGGAAAAAAGCCATGTGAATCAAGATAAATTTTAAAACCCTCTTTATGTACGCAACCATAGCAGCTAGGATTTTAATAGCAAAGAATTGGAAAGGCGACAGTATCCCCACCAAAACGGACTGGCAAGCGGAAATGATAGAGTATTTACAACTCGCAAAAATGATTGGGAGAATAAGAGGAAATTCAAATCAGAAAGTTAGAAAAGACTGGATAATATTTGAAGAATACCTTAAAAATTATTGTGATAATGCAAATCTCCCAACAGACCTAGATTGAATTTTGAAAGATGGAGAAAGCATATAAAAAATTTTTCTTGACAAATAATGGGAAAGCTAAATCATAACGAAAAAAAGGGTGTTTTGTTTGATGAGAAATTGTACGTTAGTGTCTATGGTGTGTCTATGTTGTATGTATTGTATGTACTGTCTAAGTTATATGTAAATTGTTGTATAATAAAGGTTATTTTAAAATTAAAAAGAGAGAGAGAGAGAAATGAGGGCTGTGATTGACTAGATATCCCCAAATCAAATAAACAAAACCACCTTCTTTAAAAGCTGTTGTGTGGCCTAATCAATAAGGCAGCTTTGAAGCAGAAGGCTGAGGGCAGGATGGCTTTGAAAGAGGATTAGACAAATTCGTGGTGGATAAGACTTTCAGGGGCTACGAACTCTGACAGGCACGTTCTTTCCCTGCTGTCAGGTGCAGTATACATCTGGATACCGGGGTTTTTTTTATGCTTTAATTTTAATTCAGAAGCAAACTTCTTCCAGCTCTCAGGAAACACCAACATAAATTTACTATAAGTTCCTCAAGCTCTATGATCGTGTTTTTAATGTACATAGCCTTGAGATGATTGTGTAGATAGAAGGTGATTAGATTAATAATAGTAATAATAATAATAATTACGCTGCAAAACCAACCACATCCTGTATTCCTTTAAGTAGCGATTCCATGCAAGCTAAGTGTGTGCTTTCTGCATGCATTTGTGGGTGTAACACACAGCATAATGACACACTGCGAGTTCTATTAAAAAAATGCAGAGGCTTGCTTTTATAGATGGGTAATGTGCGTGAGCATGATTAATGGTTTGGGTAGTAGGCATGCATGGAGGAGGTGGTGTAAATGCTTCAAGGTAAGGAAAGGTAGATTTAGCAAACAGGAGCTGGCTCTAGAGTCTGAATGCTCTGTGGATATCTCCTAGTCTTAAGCATTGTGCCAAATAAGAATGTGTCTATAGCAATACGGGGCTAACATAGCAGTTTCGTTCTGCCCTTTCCTGGAACTAAACTGAGCGCAGATCCCAAATTAATTCTCTTTTGCTTTCTCAATTTGTGTGTGCCATTTTTTCTCTTAACACGAAGAATATTGGGCAAAGGAGTGTCAGTATCTGGCAGGAGTTAGGCTCTATATACCGTATTTTTTGCTCCATAAGACGCACCTGACCATAAGATGCACCTAGTTTTTAGAGGGGGAATGCAAGAAAAAAATATTCTTTAAAGGGAGCACTGATCAAAGCCTGTATGCATCCCAGGCTCTGCTCAGCACTCCCTTTCCTGAGCCGTGTGGAGTGTGTTTGCGGCGCTTGGGGGCTTTTCCTCGAGGATGGAGAAGGGCAGCCCATCATTGACGGGTTGCCTTTCTCCCTCCTCAGGGAAAAGCCCCCAAGTGCCGCACACACGCTCCACGTGGCTCTTTAAAGGGAGCGCGGCTCTTGGGGGCTTTTCCGGGAGGTGGGGGAAGGGACAGAGCACGGCTGTGCTGGTCCCGGGGGGAAGGTTACCATTGGTGTAGTCAAAGTCCGGTCCTGGGTCAATAGCCTGGAAACAGTTCCGAAGGAGCAGGGCAAGGTCCGAAGCAGGAAGCCGGGCGGGGACAGGAACACTGGAGGAACAGGACTGGATGCTGGCCGAAACAGCTCTTCATCAACGTTGCTCCCGCAACCTGGGACCGGGCTGACTGGCCTTTATCTTCTCTGAGGCCAGGGGCGGTCCCGGCCCCCAGGAGACCCGCCTCTCCTGGCCTTAAGGCGAGCACTCCTGGGAGAAACCAGTTCCCTTCGCCTCTCTGCCCTGAGCCTCTGCAGTTCAGGAGAGGCTGAATGGTTACTGGGCCCAGGGGGAGACTCACCTGCAGGCACTGAGTCCTCAACCACCTCTGGAGCCAGAGTGGAATCACCTGGTGCCTGCTCCTGAGGATCCGGCACAGGTGCAGGCGCTTCAGAATCAAGGCCCTGCCCCAGTTCAGCCAGCCCTGGAGGCGGGGACTCCTGTGCAGGCTGGGATTCCTCTGGTTCAGCCTCTGAATCAGAATCGCAGGCCATCACAACGGCTAAGCCAGAAGCTAGAACAGCAAGAGGGAGCACAGCGATCCCTCTCACTGTTCTGGCTTCTGAGATAGCTGCACAGCCTCTTCAAGGCAGTGGGATGAAGGCTCCCTGCTGCCCTGAAGAGGCTGCGTGCAGCTAAGCCAGAAGCTAGAACAGCAAGAGGGAGCACAGCGATCCCTCTCACTGTTCTGGCTTCTGAGATAGCTGCACAGCCTCTTCAAGGCAGTGGGATGAAGGCTCCCTGCTGCCCTGAAGAGGCTGCGTGCAGCTAAGCCAGAAGCTAGAACAGCGAGAGGGAGTGCTGTGCAGCGATCCCTCTTGCTGTTCTGGCTTCTGGGATAGCTGCGCAGCCTGCACTCGCTCCATAAGACATACACACATTTCCTCTTACATTTTAGGAGGGAAAAAGTGCATCTTATAGAGTGAAAAATACGGTATTTAAGGACCCTGCGAAGACAGCTGCAGCACTGGCTCCAGACAACACCCACAACATTCATTTCCTTAAAAAAGTAAAATCAAATTCTTTTGTCTGATCCAGCAGGGCTCTTAGATTCTAAAGAGCCCCTGTTCAACCTGTTGCCGGGGTGGTAGGTAGGTGGTTATTCCCAGATCACAGTGAAAGTATGATGTTAAAGGGAGGGTGTTATGTACTGAAGTTCTCACCCTGGGCCAGGGGTGAGAGGGGGATACTGTAGATAGTTTTCACTCAGGTCCACATATGCAAATAAGGGATTGAAAGTGACGTTCAGTGATTGGATAGTTACAGAAAATGGTTACTGTTGTGTTCTAGGTAAAGGTAAAGGTACCCCTGCCCGTACGGGCCAGTCTTGACAGACTCTGGGGTTGTGCGCCCATCTCACTTAAGAGGCCAGGGGCCAGCGCTGTCCGGAGACACTTCTGGGTCACGTGGCCAGCGTGACATCGCTGCTCTGGCGAGCCAGAGCTGCACACGGAAACGCCGTTTACCTTCCCGCTGGTAAGCGGTCCCTATTTATCTACTTGCACCCGGAGGTGCTTTTGAACTGCTAGGTTGGCAGGCGCTGGGACCGAGCACACCCGCCGCAGGGATTTGAACCGCCGACCTTTCGATCGGCAAGTCCTAGTCGCTGAGGCTTTAACCCACAGTGCCACCTGCGTCCCTAAGCCTACGGCACCCGGTATTCCCAGGCGGTCTCCCATCCAAGTACTAACCAGGCCTGACCCTGCTTAGCTTCCGAGATCAGACGAGATCGGGCGTGTTCAGGGTGTGTTCTAGTGGAGCTCTATATAAGCAGGCTGGCTGAACCCTTCAGTTCAGTTCTGTTCTGTGAATAAACAAGAGCTGTTTGAAGAATTGCTGTGTCGTTTGATATGTTCACCTACAAATTAAGATTCTCAGGAGCTCAAATGAAATCAGTGATGAATTGTAATTCTTGTTTACTTAAGTACGTGCACAAAAACTTATGCTTTATAAATGAGGCTGTACATCATTTTCTTTTCTAGCTCAGGCCACTGCTTACAGTGTGTTTGTGAAATAGAATAAGCCAAATGAGGATGACACTTCATGCGTCTGCAAACTCTAATCCATGAAAGCTTGCACCATAATTAGTAGTTCCACCAACCTCAGAAGCTCAGGGTGGCAGCAGCCCAGGAGAGGGCATTATCTGTGGCACCCCCTAAGTTGTGGAATTCCCTCCCTACAGAGTCACCTTCACTTTACATTTTTAGCAAATGCTGAAAACTCGCCTCTTTGCCCTGTCTGTTTGACACCCAAGGTGTGTGATTTCAGGACCTGCCCTATTTCTGCAGCTGTAATTTGTTTATAAACTCTTTTTAATACTGTGTTTTAAATTATAACACTGCCTATGGTGAAGGGTGGGCAACAAACATAATAATGATATAATAATGAGGATGATCATTGCTAGTATTTAAAAGTATCACAAGTCTCTCTTTTGGCAAATTAGTGCCTTTCTTGAAATTAGTCCACCATTAGCACTCCTTGTTGGTGTCAGATATCCTAGAACCGCCCTTGGGTAACATTTGGCAAATATTTGGAGAGGTAACTGGAAGTCAGGCACGTATACCAAGTCCTACAACCTACACTCAAATACCTGCGAGCATCTATAATTACAGTAAAATGGGTAAGCCCAGTTAATAATGTACAAAATACCATGTACAAGTGCTAGGGGGCACTGTGGCACAGGAAATGCTGATGACTCAGTGATTTTCCCTCTGTGCAAGACTTTGCTTGTCTTGCTTTTTTTATTTGTAGTGAGATATCATTATGCTATTTGCATTCTTTGTACTTTGCCACTAGGTCTGGACAGATTCTAGAACAGCCTGCACATTTGAAGCCCAATATGCTACTGAAAATTTGTACAATCCTGCACTTCTACTGGCTCTCTCAATACCAAACTGGCGGCCGGGAGAAATAATTGAAATTAAAATTTCCATCATTATCACCATCGCCATCAAGTCATTATTACAGTGGTACCTTGGTAGTTGAATGGCTTGGCTCCTGAACAAATCAGCTCCCAAATGCTGCAAACCTGGAAGTGAGTGTTCCGGTTTGCGAACGTTTTTCGGAAGCTGAACGTCTGACACGGCTTCCGCAGCTTCCGATTGAGTGCAGGAAGCTCCTGCAGCCAATCGGAAGCCACACCTTGGTTTTCCAACAGTTGTGGAAGTCAAACGGACTCCAGGAACAGATTAAGTTCGAGAACCAAGGTACCACTGTACTTCAAATGACAAAAAATAAAAATAAATATATTATCTTGTGGCAATTTTCTTGTTCATCCCAATAAGCAATTATTATTATTATTATTATTATTATTATTATTATTATTATTATTATTAAAAACCTTTGGAAACTACTGCCTTAAAAACTAACAAAGTTGGTGAGAGAACAGAGATCCATAATTCATACTCTTGTCACTTTCATTTTAAGGGAGCGGTGATGGGTATATTTTCTTTTAACAGGGCAAAAAAACCCCGCCAGTTTTGTGTGGCAATTTTCAAAACTGCTTTGGAGAAATGGGTTATACTCCCTCTCCCGCAGCTCCAAAGTCCCAATCCATATCCCTCCTCTTGCATTTCACAACTGCTTTTTATCAAAATTTGGATGAGGTGGGAGATCCAATCATTGATCCCTTTTCTAGTCTAGACTTGAGATACCAGCCCAGCAGTGGGAGATATGATACTTCCTGTTCTATTGTTAGGCAACCAGCATAGAATCATAGAATTGCAGGAAAGGATCCTGAAGATATGTTCACTGCCAGTGAATCTCCACTCAGCCATGAAGCTCACCAGGTGACCTACCTCAGCCCAACCTACCTCACAGGGTTGTTGTGAGCATAAAATGGAGAGGAGGAGACCTACGTACACCACCTTGAGCTCCTTGAGGAAAGGCGAGATATAAATGCAGTGCTTTTTTCGGGGGCGCATACCCCTATATATTTTGTGAATCTTTGTACTTTTGTCCATTGACTATATTTATTTTCCCCGATGTGAACTATAAAATGGTGATTTTATTGGGTCAAAATGAGAGTACCCCTAAACATTTTTTTAAGAAAAAGGGACTGTGTAAATGTAAAAAATAAATAAAACAAATACATATTTCTAACTTAAAGGTAAACGGACCCCTGACCATTAGGTCCAGTCACGAATGACTCTGGGGTTGTGGCACTCATCTCGCTTTATTGGCCGAGGGAGCCAGTGTACAGCTTCCGGGTCATGTGGCCAGCATGACTTAGCCGCTTCTGGCGAACCAGAGCTGTGCATGGAAACGCCATTTACCTTCCCACTGAAGCGGTACCTATTTATCTACTTGCACTACTTACAGTGGTACCTCGGGTTAGGAACTTAATTTGTTCTGGAGGTCCGTTCTTAACCTGAAACTGTTCTTAACCTGTGGTACCACTTTAGCTAATGGGGCCTCCTGCTGCCACCGCGCCGCCGCTGCATGATTTCTGTTCTCATCCTGAAGCAAAGTTCTTAACCTGAGGTACTATTTCTGGGTTAGCGGAGTCTGTAACCTGAAGTGCCTATAACCTGAAGCATCTGTAACCTGAAGCGTATGTAACCTGAGTTACCACTGTATCTATTTATCTACTTGCACTTTGAGGTGCTTTCGAACTGCTAGGTTGGCAGGAGCAGAGACCGAGCAATGGGAGCTCACCCCATCGCAGGGATTCGTGGATTGTGCTGTGCAACCTTTGGAACCACTGTTGCTCCATACATTTCAATAATAATAATAATAATAATAATAATAATAAGAAGAAGAAGAAGAAGAAGAAGAAATTTATTTATACCCCACCCATCTGGCTGGGTTTTCCCAGCCACTCTGGGCAGCTCCCAACAGAATATTAAAAACACGATGAAACATCAAACATTAAAAATTTCCCTAAAGATGAGCGGCAGGCTGAGGTTGACATTCGGGACACGGCTTCTTGTTTCATCCATCGGATGTGTATCAGCCGCTCACAAGTTTAAAGAAGAAGGATGTACTTGAGGGCCTGGGAAGGAGCAACCAGGAATGAAAGCAGGAAGCAGGAAAACGAGAAGTAAAAGAAACAAAACGCAAACAGTAGCAGAGGGGGAAAGAAAAGCAAACAGAAGAAAAAAAAGAGGAGAGGAAGACAAACAACGATACAGGAAATATGAGAGATGAAAGAAGAGAAAAGAGCGTAGAAAAACAGGGTGAGCATTACACCCGTGTTTCTTCCACATATTTCGAACGGCGGCGCCTTTTCTAAATGTTCTGCCTTTCAGGATTCCTGTCTCGATTTGCACCATCTGGGAAAATACTAAGGATTGATCCCAGCCGACTTGCCTTTGCTGTTGAATTGTAATTGATAGCTCAGTTGGTTAGAGCGTGATACTATTAATGCCAAGGTTGCAAGTTCGATCCCTGTAAGGGACAGCTGCATATTCCTCAGTGGTGTGCAGTCAGTGGACTAAGCTAGCCCCCTAAATGTTCCCGGTAAATTAAAGTGTTAATGCCTGGCACCTCCTCCCCAAAGCCCAGGAAGCTTCTGTCTGGCTTAGGGAGGGCGAAATGTCAGGATGTCATCCCGTCCAATCACCCTCACATGCTGCCACCTCTGGCCCTGTTCCCCTACGAAAAATCTTACCACACGCCACTGATACTGCCACACTGCAGGGGGCTGGACTAAATGATCCTAAGGGTCCCGCTATGATTATATGAATTCCAGCGCTCTCAATTGTTCGTTTTGCAGCTGTGGCTTTATCTGCCAGAGATCTATCCCAGTAACCTGTTTGCAGATGAAGCCTCTGTCTGGAAGCACCCAAAGAAGTAGGGCGTGGGAGGCAGACGCTTTGCGCATTGCCTGGTCCTTCGTCCTTTCACAACACCTTGCGCTGCAGAAATAACCTGACAATACTTTTCACAGCACGGAGATGCAATGCCTGCGAATTAAAGGCACAGAAAGAGGACCCGGGGCAGGTGAGGGTGGGGAGTCGCCAACCCTGCTAGGCCGTCTTTACCCTTCTTCGGCTGTGCACACATTGCAACTTTACTTTGGCTCCAGTGCGCTCCCGCCTCTAATGTTTGAAGCCGTGTATACGTACGGTGTATAGGGACACGGGTGGCACTGTGGGTTAAACCACAGAGCCTAGGACTTGCCGATCAGAAGGTCGGCGGTTGCTCGGTCCCGTTGCTCGGTCCCTGCTCCTGCCAACCTAGCAGTTTGAAAACACATCAAAGTGCAAGTAGATAAATAGGTACCGCTCCGGCGGGAAGGTAAACGGCGTTTCCGTGCGCTGCTCTGATTTGCCAGAAGCAGCTTAATAATGCTGGCCACATGACCTGGAAGCTGTACGCCGGCTCCCTCGGCCAATAAAGCGAGATGAGCGCCGCAACGCCAGAGTCTGTCACGACTGGACCTAATGGTCAGGGGTCCCTTTACCTTTACCTTATACATACGGTGTAGCCACAGTCCATATGTATCTTGCAGCTTTTAAAGAAATGGTGCTGTTTTCTGCATTTACCCTTAAACCAGCTTCCATCTGATTTGAAAAGGTAAGCTGTGGTTAAGATGTGGCATGTGCTTTCGAGACATCTCTTGCTCGTGCGCAGACTGGGCCGGATTTAGGTTTGATGAGACCCTAAGCTACTGAAGGTAATGGGGCCCTTTATATGTCCAGCTGTTCTTTGCCGACAACAAATTGTCGCTGTTTTTTGTGTTGAAAATATGCTATAAATGGGACGCGGGTGGCGCTGTGGGTTAAACCACAGAGCCTAGGACTTGCCAATCAGAAGGTTGGCGGTTCGAATCCCAACAACGGGGTGAGCTCCCGTTGCTCGGTCCCTGCTCCTGCCATCCTAGCAGTTCAAAAGCACATCAAAGTGCAAATAGATAAATAGGTACCGCTCCGGCGGGAAGGTAAATGACATTTCTGTGCGCTGCTCTGGTTCGCCAGAAGCAGCTTAGTCATGCTGGCCACATGACCCAGAAGCTGTACGCCAGCTCCCTCGGCCAATAAAGCAAGATGAGCGCCGCAACCCCAGGGTCAGTCACGGCTGGACCTAGTGGTCAGGGGTCCCTTTACCTTTACCTATATGCTATAAATGGTAATTTATGGACCCATTACATACATCATGGGAGCCTACACAACACAAAACATTGTTGCTGTATGTAGGTTTTTGTTTTTGTTTTATCTTAATATTTTGGAAATCCATTTTTCCCCCTTCGATTTTTTTGGGGGGAGCCTCCAAGAGAGTGGGGCCCTAAGCCAGGGGTCAGCAAGGTTTACCTTGCCTGGGCCAGTTCACTCCAGCGAAGATCCAGCTAGATTGTGTGGCCATGTAAGTGCCCGTGATTTCTGGCGTCTGCGTCTGCATAGATACGGTTTTTGGCATCAGCGTCAGACGCGATTTACAGCACCGCGGAAGCGAGTCCCTGTGCTGCACCGGTTTAGCGCAGCGCACGGGGACTCGCCGAGCGGGTGGCTCGGTTTGGGGATGGCTTGTGGCCCAGTTAAATGACCTCTGTGGGCTGCTTGTGACCCATGGGCCTTAGGTTGCCTATCCCCGCCCTAAGCTATAGCTTCTTTAGCTTATACATAAATCCGTCACTGTGCACAAATGGCAATTTCATTGACTAGGAAGGACTTCAGTGCAGGGAAACTGGCAATGTGCATTAGACACCACTGTCTTCTCTCTGGGCAACGTAAAAAGTTAAATAAAAACTGAAATGCAGCTGGGAAGACAACTGCACTGCATTTTATGCTGCTAATGTGCACATAGCCATATTTCCACAATGGCCCACATTCTCATAGGGAATCTTAATTCCCAGAATTGCTGTTGGTTGTTCTATGATTCACGCTAATCTTTTCCCATATGACTATATAGGTACTTGGTGTTTGGCTGAGAAGGAATCATCACTGATTTGGAGATGCTACCTTTGTTAGTTGTCATAGTATCACACCCGGAACTTCAGATAAGTCAATCTTTGTGCTTAATTATCTAGAACAAATAGTGAGAAGAAAGGAAGCCCTGCTTTGAGATACAGTGCTGGAGACATATATTTTTTTTTAGAACAAGTTTCAAAACTTCTGATATTTGAGACAAGCTCTTTATATGCGAATTTTATTTAGTTACTTATTTTTGTTGCTGCTGCTGCTGCTACTTCTTCTACTACAATTGGGACTTGTAAAATGTTGCACTGTGAGGGAGCGCTTGTGTTCAGGGTTCCAGTCGGCTGTCTTCCTGCAGGATACTCCATTTCATTTCCTGGTTCCTATCTGGTTCCCACCTGGGAGCCGGTGTGGTGTAGTGGTTAAGAGCGGTAGACTTGTAATCTGGTGAACTGGGTTCGCTTCCCTTCTCCTCCACATGCAGCTGCTGGGTGACCTTGAGCTAGTCACACTTCTCTGAAGTCTCTCGGCCCCACTCACCTCACAGAGTGTTTGTTGTGGGGGAGGAAGGGAAAGGAGAATGTTAGCTGCTTTGAGACTCCTTAGGGTAGTGATAAAGCGGGATATCAAATCCAAACTCTTCTTATTATTTTCCCCAAAGGTCAGTCAGCATTTCATGACCTTGGAGCATGATGCCAGCAATACTAGATGGGTGCTTGGAGGGGGAAATCCTTGCATCCATGAAGAGCAACAATAAAAACCTGTCCTGAAACACCATCCTTGAAAGGACAAGTGATATGCATGTCCCAACAGAGAGTGAATGCACTGTGGGGCGGGGGGGGGGGCTGTGCAATAAGCAGCCCTAGCAACTCAGGTAAGTAAGTCAAGCCTGCACACTCAGGGTACATACACACTAGAGAGAAAGGAAAGCACATGTAGTTTTTGTAACTGCTGCCTTTGCATTTCAGATTTATCCATCGTCATTTGGAAGTAAGATGGAAATAAAAAGGTTTAGGCTGACAGCTTTGGTTTGGTGCTTGTGGATATGCCTTTGTGGGGGCCCAGCTGTGTAGGCTGTCAGTACAAGCCCCTGTGTTTCAAAATTTGCCACTAAACCACTACTAGGGGGCAATTATGATAAGAAGTGGCCAGGATTACTGGGTTGAAAGGTGGGGGGCAAACTGAGCCATACAGGAGTGTAATGGAGTTATAAAGATCCCTTCTCAACTTGAAGTGTAGAAAGAAAGGGGATTTCTGTTAATTGCTTACATGGCACCCTATAGTTTTCCTACCTATGGAAAACATCCTGTACATTTCCTTACGCACTGAGACGCACACACACCATCTTCTGAAATGTGCCATAAGCTTTGTCTCTCCCAATTTCTCATTTTCCCCATCTTTAATTCAATTCTCCACATTCCCTCCTCAGTTTGCAATTCTTTATTTTTTAAAATTCATTTGCGCTTTAGCACAAATGTCTTCCAATACCCACATTTAAATATGCAATTTTGCCTTTTCCGCACATTTTGGCAACCACTGCTTTCCCGATGCAATGCATCTTGTATATTATTTTCACTAATACATGCATTCATATATAGACACTGAATCCTGGCATTTTTGTACACATTACATGGTTGGAGAACTGCACTGCAAAATTTAGGGAAGTGTGTGTTTCGGAGGGTGACTGCCTTGTGGTTTGCATGTTGTTTCAATAAGTGTGGAGCTGGTAGATTCTCCCTTAAATGAAATCTGAACAGAATTCCTCCCCTCTTCTTCCATGCAAGCTTTGTGTAAGCAAATCAGAATGAGTACACAATAAATAGGTTATCTGCAGCAGGATCCGCTCTCTTGGCTTTCGGCAGGCACTGCTCAAACAGCTGCAGCAGCAAGGAAGGCTCGCAGTCCCGTAGACCACAAACCAATGCAGGTGCATGAACCGTTTAGACAGGTAAATTGAAAAAACCACGAGCATTTTAGTGCAAAATTCTCCTGATGGGCACATTTTCATGTCATTTTCTCCGATATACACATTTTTGCAAAGCAGTGCTGCCCAATTGTCATGCTTTGTTTGTGTGCTATTTCCACGAATATGTGCATTTTTGTGCACATGCTACCGTCATGGACTGGCTGGATGCAGAGGAGTGGTTTGAGGCAGCAGACGGGGAAGGTAAAGATAAAGATAAAGGACCCCTTGATGGTTAAGTCCAGTCAAAGGCGACTATGGGGTTGCGGCGCTCATCTCGCTTTCAGGCTGAGGGAGCTGGCATTTGTCCGCAGACAGCTTTCCGGGTCATGTGGCCAGCAGGACTAAACCGCTTCTGGAGCAACAAACAGCATGACGGAAGCCAGAGCACACGGAAATGCCATTTACCTTCCCGCCACAGTGGTACCTACTGTATTTTTTGCTCTATAAGACTCACCTTTTCCCTCCTAAAAAGTAAGGGGAAATGTGTGTGTGCGTCTTATGGAGCCAATGCAGGCTGCGCAGCTATCCCAAAAGCCAGAACAGCAAGAGGGATTGCTGCTTTCATTGCGCAGCGATCCCTCTTGCTGTTCTGGCTTCTGAGATTCAGAATATTTTTTTTCTTGTTTTCCTCCTCCAAAAACTAGGTGCGTCTTGTGGTCTGGTGCGTCTTATAGAGTGAAAAATACGCTATTTATCTACTTGAATTGGCATGCTTTCGAACTGCTAGGTTTGCAGGAGCTAGGACAGAGCAACAGGAGCTCACTCTGTTGCAGGGATTCGAACCACCGACCTTCTGATCGGCAAGCCCAGGAGGCTCAGTGGTTTAGACCACAACGCCACCAGCCGGGGAATCCCCAAGGGAACCCCTAGGGGAAGAAGGCTCAGATCCAGGGGATTGGTGGTGGGATGGCAATGAGTGGTCAGAGGGAGAAAAGGGGGCAGATTGGGAGGAAGCTGAAGAGGTGGCCAGGTTTAGTGAGCAGGAAGAGGCTGTGGCAGAGAGCACTCCAGAATAAGAGGCAACAGCAGAGGTGGGTCAAGAGGCAGCGTGGAGGCAGGCTGCTGAAGAAGCCCGCCTCCTGATGTGACCAGTTCCCCTCCCCCCTGGTCTCCAGGAACACACAGATAAATGAAAAGGGCAGACTGAGCAATAAGATGCAAAGTGACAGAGCCTTAGGCTGCTGGTGAAGGAACCAGGGAAAGAGCCTTTGAGAGGGGTGGGAAGGCAGAGACCTTCAATCCTCTCAGCTGCCTCATTGGGGCAAGACCTACCAGGAAGGGTTGCTGTGATCACGAAGCCTATGCTGTTTTGGTTTATTTGAATAAACAGTTAACTTTAAAGACACTGGGTATTTTATTGCTGAGTGCTCCTGGCAGCTTACCCTAGAATATTAAATTTTGGCTGCAAAAGTCGGGGGGGTGCGAATTTTTAAGCAAAGCTGTGTTTCAGCTTATACACTGTTTTGAAAATTAGGTAAATTAGGTAGGCTTGCCTGTAAACACAAACTGAATCAAATTTCTCCCCCACCCCTAACCTCAGCATAGCAAGCGTCAGAGCCTCAGGGGCTTGAGCCCCATTGGGAGAAGTCTGCTGGTGACAGTCCACACATGGCTTTTATTTGGGACACATAGCTGGCTCGAGAGGGCTTGATTATTTGAGGGGATTTTCCTTTCCGTTCAAGGAAAGGAGTAGTCATAAAGAAGGAAGAATGAGCCACTGGCAAAGCCTTTCCTGAATATGGGACGCCTGCAAGCCAGAATCAATTGCGGTTTCAGTGCCCTGCAAAATATGTGATTTTATGAAGCTGCAGATGGGAATCTACAGGGGGAAAAAAGGATTTAGGTTGAAGCCAGTTGGGAAATGGCTATTTCAGAGTTTCCACTTGGTCCCTATTGCCTTCTGGACACAATTTGAGTTACTGGCTTTGTCATATCCCACTCAATTGCAGGAGGGTTGGGCCCCATATGATTCCAGCTCCCTGTTTGGTTGTGACCTCGAAGAGCCACACCGGATGAGAGATGCTGGAAAACTATGATCAAATCTCTTGTGGGTATTTTTGAAATTTGAAACAGTTGTGGTGCATGAGTTTGGAAGGGCAAGGCGGATAGGACTGGGGGAGTCAGTCTTCAACAATGAAGATAAGAGTGTAAAATAAGGTCAAGCATTGATGGAAGGAAGTCATACTTTAGTTTAAAATTTGTTATAAGTGTAAGTTAAGGTGGTGGGTGGGAAAGGGGGGGATCTTTGGTCTGGTCTGTGGAATTTTTTGATATTTCTGTATTTTTCTTCCCTCCCTCTTACTTCTTCTTTTCTGTATTTTTTGTATTTGGAAAATTAATAAAAATTATATCTTATTTTTATTTTTATTTTTAAAAAAGAGTAACAGGAATTGGAATCAGATTATTGAGCCGTATCGTTTTCTCTGCATTAAATCTGCTCAGAATGTCAAATAAAAGCTTATGACCCAAGCATTCTTGCCTTTCTTCTCAGAAATATTTCCCCAGTACAGCTGTGTTTGGCTGACTACTTTCTCTAAAGCGCACAGAATATGCCATGTGTTGCGGAGGAAGGAATGTGTGTGGAACTATTGGGGAGCTTCCCATCTCCATCTGGCTTTTCAAACGTTTGCTCGCATTTTCTTCTCCAGTTTTGAGGTTAAGTCTGGAGAGAAGGAGAAAGAGGTGCTCTTCCCAGATTCCCCTACCCCCTTTTTTAAACAAAAAGGCTGTGACCACTGTTTTATGGCATTGTAAAGAAGTCCAGTGCTGGAGTCAAGCTGGGTATCTTCTTAGTTTTGGTCAAGTCACATCAATGATGGAACAGTAGCTAGGAGTCAGTGGAACCTGGTAGGGTGGAAGACAGGGAGGCCAAACAGTAGGTGGCGCTAGAGCCAATCACAGGCAGAGCCAAAAGGAACACAGGAAGCTGCCTCATCTGCACCATCAATTTAAAGCAGGCTTCTTCAGCCTCGGCCCTCCAGATATTTTTGGCCTACAACTCCCATGATCCCTAGCTAGCCGGACCAGTGGTCAGGGATGATGGGAATTGTAGTTTCAAAACATCTGGAGGGCCAAGGTTGAGGAAGCCTGCTTTAAATTGATGGTGCAGATGGTACAATTCACCGTGGTACAATTCCCATAATTCCCTGTGACAAGTGATTGTTAAACCACTCTGAGAAATGTAACTTTGTGAGGGGAATGGGGGATCTCCTAACAATTATCAGCAGCCTTAACAAACTACACTTACCAACATTGTTGGGGGGAAGCCGTGACTGTTTAAAGTGGTATGATACTGCAACACATAGATATCTGCATTGATCATTGCACTGCATCCCTAATTATTGTTGTTGTTTATAGTCATTTAGTCATGTCCGACTCTTCGTGACCCCATGGACCAGAGCACGCCAGGCACTCCTGTCTTCTACTATCTCCCGCAGTTTGGTCAAACTCATGCTGGTAGCTTTGAGAACATCTCGTCCATCTCGTCCTCTGTTGTCCCCTTCTCCTTGTGCCCTCCATCTTTCCCAACATCAGGGTCTTTTCCAGGGAGTCTTCTCTTCTCATGAGGTGGCCAAAGTATTGGAGCCTCCCTAATTAATATTGTTGCATAATTATAATACTATTGTACAGTGGTACCTCGGGTTACATATGCTTCATACTCTGCTAACCCAGAAATAGTACCTTGGGTTAAGAACTTTGCTTCAGGATGAGAACAGAAATCATGCTCCGGCGGCACAGCAGCACGGGAAGCCCCATTAGCTAAAGTGGTGCTTCAGGTTAAGAACAGTTTCAGGTTAAGAATGGACCTCCAGAACGTATTACGTAAGTACTTAACCACTGTATAATCTTAGGAGGACTCGTGGCTGTGAGGGGCATGGTGTGACTATCTTGAAGCAGGAGTGTCAGCTTGGCCCTACGACTGTAGGTGCCCAGGGCCATGGGTGCCATTCATGGGGAATTTTGTGGATGCTCGGGCACACAAGGCCTCCAGGGAGTTGGCACCTATGTCTGGAACGGACCCTGGACTTCTGAATTTGCCACTACGCTACTGGCTCCACATCCCATATGATGCCATTGTTAAACTTTTATCCTCCCGGCACTTGTTGCTTGGTGGTACCTGGTTATTTTTAGTACTGGCTAGGATGCGTGATAGTCCCTCGAAAGAGATACCAGGCATTGAGTGCGGGCTTTGATTGTCCCAGCCGAAGGATTAGTAGCAGGCATAGGACTTAATCTTTTTTGAGACTGTTGGGAAATTACAGCTTCTCCTCCCCCACCATGTCACAAGCACATACATAGCTGCCGGAGGCTTAATTTGGAGGCCTTGGCAAATCTCCTTGGAGCTCAGATAAATGAGTTATAAAATGTAGACCTCGTTGTACTGCGGTGTGACCTAGTCTGCTTAAGCATTGTAGGTCAGATTGGCGGCAACCAAGCGGGGAGGGTGGGGGGGAGATTGCTAGGGAGAGAGATAATGGGGCCACGTGGGCTTTAGAGAATCTGAATGCAGGAGAGGTCAAGCGGCAAGATGATTTAAATGGTAACCAAATGAAGAAAGGCGATGTTGCTCAGTTGAGGCATTATTTATTCATTCAGATCACTTGAATGAGAAAAGCCTGGAAGAAGCACAGCACAAAGGAAATTCTAGAGTGACTTGCCACCCTTATATTTACCATCTGAAAACTTGAATTTTGGGGGGCCTTGATGAGCTGTGTATGCACTATATATTTAAAGCACATTTGAAGCACATCTTTTGCCACAAAGAATTTTGGACGCTGTAGTTCGTTAAGGCTTTCTGGGAATGACTTGCTTGCTGGGAAGAGCTGCCATGCCAAAAATCATTTAAGGGGTAGAATGTGCTTTTTCAGATATAGTGTAGCCTCAAGAACTGGCTAGTTAGTGTATTTCTAACCAGCTTTTCATCTTAACTGATCTCAGGTGTCAAGGAACTGCCATCAGCTCAGAGGCGAGAGGTGGAAAGGCAGTTGTGTTACAGGGAGTCTCCGAAGATCTTGCCAAGTAGTTCTTCCTCTGGCAAGGAGGGAAGCCACACCTCCAGTGGGGAGGGGGTGCAAGGATCAGAAGATGCTAGGGAGAGCCTCAAGACTGAGCCTGAGCAAAGCGGAGGGGAGGCGAGTCCCCCTTTGCCAGCACCTGTTCTGCGCAGTAGTCTTCGGCGCAGAGAGGGGAGGAGAAAGTTGGGGGTCACACGGCTGTTATGATCAAACCTATCCATTCTGAAGGAAATCAGCCCTGAGTGCTCACTGGAAGGACAGATCGTGAAGCTGAGGCTCCAATACTTTGGCTGCGTCATGAGAAGAGAAGACTCCCTGGAAAAGACCCTGATGTTGGGAAAGATGGAGGGCCCAAGGAGAAGGGGACAACAGAGGACGAGATGGTTGGACAGTGTTCTCAAAGCTACTAACATGAGTTTGACCAAACTGTGGGAGGCAGTGGAAGACAGGAGTGCCTGGCGTGCTCTGGTCCATGGGGTCACGAAGAGTTGGACACGACTAAACAACAATATGAGGTGGATAGCTTGGGACAGTGTAGTGGGCTGGGAAGGTTGAGTGCCGTGGGGGAAGAGCTCCAGTAGAGATGCTTAAGGAGCATTTGGGCTTCAGATCCTCTACCACAACTGCAGCTCCAGGCTGCACAGGACCTCTGTTCCCGCATCACTATAAGGCAAGCCTTCTTTTTGCAGCCTTAACCGCTGCTCAGATTGGAACCTGGAATCAAAACAAAAACAGGACATGCCGGTCAAATGGCATGAGAAGTGGCTGGGCACCTGATGCTGCAGCCTAGCAAACCAACTGCAAATTATCAGGGTTTCCTTAAGCACCCACAGAAGTGCCAGATGTTCCAAGCAAATGCAACAAAAGGGAGCAAATTGAACACTTTGGTTAGAGCACCTGGACTCCAAAGTCTCTTAACAGCCCTAGAGCAAAACTGTCTGAAAGTACTTCAAAAAAGGAGCATGGAGTTATTGTTCATTGCTTAATCCACCAGGACAAAAATAGATTTCTCCTATGTAGATGTTTTGGCTGGCCTGTGAAAAAATGGTTAGGAGTCAAGTAGAAGCAAAAATTTCCACTGGTTCTATATCTATACTTGCCAACAAGCCATATTTCTCTCCCAGTTCAATTTCCACCACACAGAAAAACAATTTCCTTTTTTCTCCTCCTGGTCACTTGAACAGATCTTGCCTCCGTTATTATCCCTGGGAACAGCGGGATTCCTCTGTTTGCTCCACTACAGTCCCATTTTCTTGGAAATTGTTGAACACTGTCCTTATTTGGCATCTGCCTGTCATTAAATACAAAACAAAACTCCATTTGCTCCATGCTTAAAAGTGATTTGTTTATCTCAGTCTAGCATCTGTGCCCCCAAGAGAGAGAAGAGAGGGAAAGGACACTTTTTCCAATAATAGATGGTCTGTTTTATTAGAGCTCACCCTGCAATAACTGTTGGAGTGTAAACACCACTCTGCAGGGCAGCTGACAAACATTCACCCACATTCTCTGGCTTCCTTTTCTGCACAATCGCTGCTTTATGCTATGCGCCGGCCTAGGGAATCGGCAACTGGAGGCCTCAGGGGTCAAATCCATACCCTGCTGCAATACTCCTTAGCCTTTTCCGTTGTCTACCCAGAAACAAGAGAAGAGAGGAGACAGACTGCAGACTATGACAACAGGGCTTGTCTGCTTTCCAGGTAGCTCTGTGAGGGGAATAAAGTTCTCCTACAGAACTCTCTGCACCCTTAACAAACTACAGGTCCCATAATTCTTTGGGGGAAGCCACAACTGCTTAAAGTGCTACGATGCTGCTTTAAAGATAGAGTGCAGATGGATCCTTTTGTAAAACCCTTTCCTTTAATTTGCAGTGGATAGATCTAGCTCTAGATTTTTAGGCAGCAGAGCTCTGCTTGGCATTTCACCTTTAACATCACCCCTTCCCATTTTTTATTTTTTTAAAAATATTTTTAAAATATTTTTTGCCTTACATGTGCTGAATGGGCATACCTGTCAACTGCCCCAATAAAATTGGGACATCCCGGTTTTGGACTCTGTGAGTATCCAAAAACACCCAATCATAGAGCTCCAGAACTCGGGTTTTGAGGCTCTATGATATCGCACGGGTCATGTGACTTATGTGGGTGGGGCATGTCCCAGATTCTAAGATTAAAATGTTGGAGGGTATGAATGGAGTCCTGGACCTTTGTCCTGTGCTGATGGCAACATTGGCCTGGTAACATTCAGGAAGGAGAGGGTTGAATTTTACACCACGTCTTTGGCTTAGGGAAAACGTTTCAGGGTTTGCGGTTTTATAAAAATGGCACAAAATGGCTTTGTCTCCTTGCCAGTGGTTATTGCAACAATCTGTATTTATGGTCCCTTCCCTGCTCGACAAAGATGCTGAACTGTCAACAACTGCAGCTCCTTCCAGTCCAGGCATCCCCAACCTTCTTCTTCTTTTTTTGCATACATAATTTTTATTGATTTTAAACCATAACAAACAAAAATAAAAAGATTTACATCTTGTTATCACAAATTTCTTTAAGACTTCCTTCAGCTTCCCCACAAATCATCCGTGCCCTTATTTGAAAAGTTTACGCAAATCCTAGTTTATATTGACATTATTTTCTCTTTTCTTCCTTTTCTCTTTAGACAATATTCCTACTTTTTCACAGAGCCTTTTTAAACCCAACTAGCGTTATCTGACCTTCACTTATGTTATCCAGATATTCCACAAATTTCCCCCAGTCATCAATGAACCTTTGGTCTTTTATATATCTAATTTTCCCCATCAATCTGTCCATCTCCGCGTAGTCTAACAATTTTGTTCTCCATTCCTCAACCGTCGGTATGTTCTGTTGTTTCCAATTTTGAGCTAGTAGGACTCTTGCGGCCGTTGTTGCATATTGAAAAAATTTACCGTCATTATTGTTTATATCCCTTCCTGCTAGTCCTAACAGGAAAGCCTCTGGTTTTTTTTCAAAGGTGTATCTTAATATACTCTTCATTTCATTATATACGCTTTCCCAAAAACCCTTAACCTTTCTGCATTCCCACCACATGTGGAAGAAGGATCCCTCTTTTTCCCTGCATTTCCAGCATTTGTTACAAGTTTTATACATTTTTGCTAGTTTTGCAGGAGTTATATACCATCGGTAAAACATCTTCATGAGGTTCTCCTTTAACGTTATGCAGGCTGTAAATTTAAGGTTTTTTTTCCCAAAGTTTCTCCCACTCTTCATAATATATGTTGTGACCGATGTCCCTAGCCCAGTGAATCATCACCGACTTCACTTCCTCGTCTATCAAATTCCACTCTAATAGTTGATTGTACATTTTAGATAGGATTTTATAGTCATTGTTTATTATTTCGGTCTGGAGTTTAGAATCTTTATCCGCATATCCTCTCTCTTTAATATCTTGCTTAAACATTTCATTTATTTGGAAGTAGTGTAGCCAATCAAATACTTTTTCTTTAACCTGGTCATACGGTTTCATTTTCCATGTCCCCCCTACTTTAATTAACAGTTGTTCATAGGCATCCCCAACCTTCGGTCCTCCAGATGTTTTGGACTACAATTCCCATCATCCCTAATCACTGGTCCTGTTAGTTATGGATCATGGGAGTTGTAGGCCAAAACATCTGGAGGGCCATAGGTTGGGGATGCCTGTTCTATGCTGTTTTCCAACACAACAAAGAAACTGCACACAAACCCCTGACCAAAGATGGCTGGCGTGTGCCCTAAAAACCTAGCTCCCAGGTGGAATCAGCCCAATTTGACCCACAAAGCTGTTTTCCCTCAACAACACCGCCCCGACCATATTGATTTGTATGCTGTTGGTGGGTTTTTGTCATTGTCTTGTTGGGCTGTGTATGTGATAAAGGGGCACCATGCCGGGGTGAAGGTGTCTTCTTCTATTTGTCCCCGTGTCAGTTTCAGTTTATCAGTTAATTTTTCTGAACAGCAAAGAACCTGCACAAGCAACGCTGACACCAAACCCTACATATAGTAAGTAAAATAGAAACATCGCCACCCAACCCCACCCCCACCCATCTTCCCCCTTCCACCTTTCCCCCCCCCTTTCTTCCTAATGTCTCAACAAATGAAACTGATTTGTAAAAATGTTACATGGGGGTGGGATATGAGAGAGGGACATTGCACACACTTTTGTAAATCAAGAAAATCTTTAATAATAATAATAATAATAATAATAATAGCACCCCGACATAAATGATGATTTATTATAATTCCTCTGCGCTTGGCAGTCCAAAGCATCATTGTGGGGAATTTCAAATACTGTAGCAGACAGCTTCCCAGGCCCAGCTACTGTTACCAGATAAGTCCATGGACTAGAGACAGCTGAATTAAAGGAGTCATGAGAATCAGCATCAATGGGGTCCGGGTGAGGTGCTAGGGCTTAGGCATTTGTCCAAGGGTAATTCTGGCTGCTGACGCCAGCCCTGCATAGATCGTCCCACATCATGCCCTGTTTCCTGTTAGACAACTTTTACATTCAGTGCCAAGAATACCTCTGCCCACAACTCTGAATAGGGCATGGATTCCTGCGGGTTCTTTTCTCTGCCAGCACCCACAAGCTGGATGCTAATTCCCCAACCAGGTAGCCAGTTGCCCTCTGGCCCACAGCTTACTGCAGTAGGGCATACCTCCTTCCCTCCCCACTGTCTCAGTACATCCTGGTTTTTCTCATGAGAGCATGGCGGCCATTTTAGGTGCTGTGATTTTGCGCCGCAATCTTGCCCCTCCCCCATTTTGGGGGGCAGTGATTTTGCGTGTTGTCCCAAAATGTGCATTTTTTGGACACCATGCCCCACCAAAGTGCTTTTTTCAGGGTCATGATCTCGGTCACATGACCTGCACAGTGTCCCAGGACCCCCCCATCATTCAATTTGTACAAACCCAACACACACACACACTCACACACACGACATACGCAACGCCTCTGTTATAAATTCATAGAAAATCAACCATACATCGGATCTGCACTGTTCCACTTTTATTTTACTCCATGAAGGAAGGACTACAAAATGGTGAAGGTTTGATACAGGGCAGGCATAATCTCTCAAGCATACCAAACCTGCCCAGTTGGCATGCCAACCTTGATGGTCCTAGACAGAAGACCATCACACTCACAAAAGACCTGCATATGGGAGTGGATTCAGCATGGACTGGAACAAAGGACAATGATCACCTCTTCCCTCTGGAGACAGGAAACTGTAAATTCCCCTTTGTCCTCTGGAAAGTACTCATGGGGAGGGGGAAAGGAGGAACCAGCCAGGTGACAGAATACTCAGGTTACCTCCACAACTCCTCCCTCAACCCCTCCTTTTTGTGATGTATCAATGATGTAGTGATGTAGTTTTAGGGGTGTAGTTTGGGGGATTAGTAGCTAATAAAAGTTGGGGTCTTCTTTTGTTCTGGGCTTCCATCTTGTTTCACCTGGTGGCTGGTGGGAGTCCTGTCACGACAGTCTTCAGTAAAGACCAAGCCTACTGGCTGCTGTTTTGCTCTGGTATTCCTGGCTGGTGTCCTTGTTTTTTTGTCCAAGGGAGCCCTCAGATTTCTCCATGAACAGTTTTAACAACAGGAAAATGGTGTCCCGGTTTGGGGCAGTGTCATGTTGGAGGGTATGCTAGGGTGGGGGGAAGAATCACTGTACTCTCCCTTTCTTCCCAAGCTGTAATGTTCTCCTTTTCTTCTGTGTTCTTTGCAGGGGAGAGAAATAAGAAAAGGACTTTGTGCTGTACAAAGGTCTCTCTCCTCCATCACCTGCCGAAGTTGGCATTGATAGACATAGGCCTATCCAACTAGCGCAGCATCGTCTCCGACTTCTTACTTCCCCTTTCAATTGGCAGGAGAAGCTTCTTTAATCTCTTACACTGTTGGGTCAGGGAGACTCCCACTGAAGTCCTGGCATTCCTCACACATGACTCAGCTTCAGTAGCACTGGGAGTGAAGAGTGTGAGGATAATGCGCAAGGGAATCGGACCCCGTCAATGAATAAAAGCAGGGATATCCAGGGTGAGTTGTACTATCTTATCTGTACACACAGAGTCAGAGGCCACATTCACACCATACTATGGTGCTACTTTTAACTGTCATGGCTTCCCCCACAGTATTCTGGGAACTGTGCCTTGTTAAGGGTGCTGGGAGTTACAAAAGGGAAATGTCTGGGGAAACAGTTTGTAACGCTGCTTCCCAGGTGCTTCAAGGGGGTGGTGGGCATTCGCAGTACAAGCCAAGCCCTGGCTCTGTGGCTCACCTAAATGGATTGAATTCTGTTCCCGGGCAGCTGGCAGAGCCCCTCTTGGCCACACGCCCCTGGCAATGTTGACTGGACTTCTGATCCTAAGCCCAGTCCAGCTTCAGGTCCCCCACCAAGTGCCCCCCTACTAGAACCCACCGTTCTCAACCAACTTTCACCTGCCTCCCCCCCTCCACATTCACACTCCCTTTCCAAGCCTCCTCTAACCTTACCTTCCGTCTCCACCAGAATTCCACTCTCTCTCTTCCCCCCTCCCTCCCTGCTTGACATTCTCTTAGGAATTCTAATAGCATCACCTTAACTGCCATATTGCAAAAACAGAGAAAGAGGTTACAGATGGGAAATGTCTGGGAATCCCAAAGTCGAAACTCAGAGACCCTGGTTTATTATGTCTCCCAGGAGGACTCAGGATCCACCCTGGACGTCAACCCTTCCCTGTTCCCTCCCTGTGTCAAATTATAGATTGTAAGCCCCTCGGGGGAGGAACTTCTTTATTGAGGGTCACACACAGTGGTGCTGCAAACTTTTAATACAAAAATAGGTTGACATTTTAATGGAATGACCCCATGACTTACAGGTGTGGCGTGTGTCTTAGAGTTAAGAGCAGGCATAGGCAAACTCGGCCTTCCAGATGTTTTGGGACTACAACTCCCATCATCCCTAGCTAACAGGACCAGTGGTCAGGGATGATGGGAGTTGTAGTCCCAAAACATCTGGAGGGCCGAGTTTGCCTATGCCTGGTTAAGAGGCATCAAAAGGCCATATGGTTCAACCTTGTAAGCAACCAGTTCTTCACAACAGAAAATATCATCTGGGGACCACAGCTGAGGACCTGCCAAGCTGTCAACAGCTGGGGACAAGTCAAGTCAAGCCAAGATGGATGAGGCTAATAATAATAATAATAATAATAATAATAATATTTCTATGTCACTCCTCTCCTCTGGGCATTGGAGCTCCTCTTACCTTCACAGTTCTTTCTCATCATGATTTGTCTCGGTAAGTCCCTCACCATCATCTGACAGGCATCTCTCCTGCAGGGCAATATAGGGCTTGCTTGCAAAGCAGCACTTTGTGACATCAGCTGGCAAACAGGAGCCAGGCTGCTGGGTTGTCAGGCAGCTGAATTAAGAAAAATAAAACCAGGGGGGTCAAAGTGTGCTGGGATTAGACCACCGTGGGTCAGGCCAGAAGATGCTGTTGGGGTGTGTGGTTGTGCCTCCCCTTCTTCTGCATCTTGCTCCCCTGCTCGTTCCTTTAGCTGCTTGATGGAATCATAGCATGGTAGAGTTGGAAGGGATCCCAAGGGTCATCTAGTCCAACCCCCGGCAATGCAAGGATCCTGCCCACAGCTAGCCCTGGCTGGGCTCCAAACTCCAACCATCTTCTTACCAGCCAGATGCACCGACCCCTTGCAATTCTGTGTAGGGTGGGGAAAGGGGAGAAAGAAACCTTTTGCTCTCCGTCTCTCAGGACATTGATATGAGAGCCACACCATCCAACCCTGTCAATATCGCAAGGGTGCATTCACAGGGAGGAGGGAGGAAGCTGGTTTTCTCCTGCTCCAGAGGCCCTCAGGACCTGAAGCCATGGCTTCAAGCTACAAAAAGGAGATTCTGACTAAAGCTCAGGAAGAATTTTCTGGCTGCAAGAGCTACTTGACAATGGGAAGGATTCCCTTGGAAGGTGATAGTCTCTTGTTTCTGGGAGGTTTTTGATAGTAAAATTCATGTTAGATAGTAAAATTCATGTTCAATTGCTGTTTCAGGCGTTGTTTTAAAAAGTCTGGAACGGATTAATCCCTTTTGCATTACTTTCTATGGGAAAGTGTGCCTTGGTTTTGGAACGCTTTGGTTTTGGAATGGACTTCTGGAACGGATTACGTTTGAGAACCAAGGTACCACTGTATGTTGGAAGCTGCCCAGGGTGGCTGGGGCAACCCAGTAAGATGTGTGGGGTATCAATAGTAAATTTATCATTATGGAATGGGACGTCCCTATTTTCATTGGAGAAATGTTGGAGGGTATGTCAATAGTTATTAGCCATAAAGGCTATGTTCTAACTCTGCTGTTGGAGGCAGCATGCCTCTGAATACCAAATTGCTGGGAATCCTAAGTAGGGACAACGCAGTTGTACTCAGGCCCTGTTGTGGGGTTTCCCATGGGCATCTTTTTGGTTGCTGTAATAACAGAATACTGAGCCTGCAAGCTCTTCTTCTGTTACAATATACTCTGAATTATTTTGCATTTAATTCTATGGGAAGTGAGGGTTGGTAGGTTATGCATGCTGGGTTCATTGTTAGTCCAAAGAAAGGTCTGTGAGGGGAATATGGATCTGCTAACAACTCTCAGCACCTTTAGCAAACTATCTGGGGTGATTTAGGGCACTGTTGGTGCTGTGGGTTAAACCATAGAGCATAGGACTTGCCGATCAGAAGGTCGGCGGTTCAAATCCCCGTGACAGGGTGAGCTTCCGTTGCTCAGTCCCTGCTCCTGCCAACCTAGCAGTTCGAAAGCACGTCAAAGTGCAAGTAGATAAATAGGTACCACTTCAGCGGGAAGGTAAACGGCGTTTCCGTGCGCTGCTTTGGTTCGCCAGAAGCTGCTTAGTCATGCTGGCCACATGACCCGGAAGCTGTATGCCGGCTCCCCTGGCCAATAAAGCGAGATACGCGCTGCAACCCCAGAGTCGGTCACGATTGGACCTAATGGTCAGGGGTCCCTTTACCTTTTTCACAAATTTGGATCGTCAGCTGCTTTTGGACTACAATTCCCATCATCCCTGGCCACTGGTCCCTAGCTAGCTAGGCATGATGGGAGCTGTAGTCCAAAAAACAGCTGGAGACCCAAGGTTGGGGGAACATTGCTTTCAGGAAAGGCATGACTGTTGAAAGCGGTGTGATACTGCTTTGAGGGTATAGCCTAGATGGGGCCTGATATATTATATTTACAAGTAATAAGCGCAGAAATGCCATGTTGTATTTATATACCGCTCAAAGGTTTCGCAAGCAATGAACACCTTATTCATATAAAGAAAGATGCAACAAAAGCATGATAAATACAACAGACCAATCATTGAAACAATGTCAGATAGCAATATCAAGGAAATGAAAAAACACATGAGCTGATAGTGGCCTACTTACACAATGAATCCGCCAAAATCTAATAGTTATCAACTAATCGAGGACTGTATCACTTAACCCAGTCTGCAAATGCCATGTGTGTTGTTGTGAATTCTGGTTAGTCCTTGGTTTTATCTATAGCCTCCATTTTGGTGGCTGGGTGGGCTTCGATAGTGAGGCGCTCATGAATAAGTGTTGCTTTAGCAGCAGATGCCATCGTAGAAGTCATAAGCTGAAAGGGATATTGGGAAAGGAACCATTGTCTTTATCTTTATTTATCATGGCAAACACTAGTCATTCTTTGGGCCTTCCGTGTCTTGCTCGGAAAAGCTGGCTGACAGGGTGGTAGATATCAGACACCAGCAAATCCTGGATAACATGAGAAGGTAACCGGAAATGAAACAGACGGGTTTTTTAGTCTGTTTTTGGTATGGTATGCAGCAGGCTAATGAATTGTGTGAAGATCTTAGGCAGGGGCGAAACTAGGCATTATTTCACCTGGGCCAAAGACCCAGTTTGGCACTCCCCACCACATGCACATTTGTGTACATGCACACGCAGTCTAGGAGCCTCCGGAGGTTTCATCTGGGGCAAAAACCCCAGCTAGCCCCCTGTAGCTACGGAACTGTTTCATGTACAGTGGTGCCTCAGGTTAAGTACTTAATTCGTTCCGGAGGTCCGTTCTTAACCTGAAACTGTTCTTAACCTGAAGCACCACTTTAGCTAGTGGGGCCTCCTGCTGCCGCTGCGCCGCCGGAGCCCGATTTCTGTTCTCATCCTGAAGCAAAGTTCTTAACCTGAAGCACTATTTCTGGGTTAGTGGAGTCTGTAACCTGAAGCATATGTAACCTGAAGCGTATGTAACCCGAGGTACCACTGTATTAGATTTTTTTAGTTTTTTGCCTCTGAGAGTGGTTCAACTTGACAGAATAAGCTAAAACACACGAACATGTTTTGGGCTGTGAGAGTAAAATGTGCCAGTTTTAATTATATATTTTTAAGGGTGCCCAAAACACTGCTTTAAGAGATGTGGGTCATGGGTTTGGAAATACCCTTGGGGAAATAAAAAAGCAGAGCAAAAGTCATTCAGCCATACATGATCAAAGGGCAAAAAAAGGCATGCCAAGAGCTGTGTGCGCTGTAAACCACCAGTAGCCAGGGACTTTTCCCAGATGTTGGCAAGCTCTTCTAATTTAATTTTCTCAAATATTTGATTGCGACGCGTTTGTCTCCTGACAAAGCTGAAAAAAGAAGCCAAGTCTCCAGTCCAGGGATGGACAACTTATTTTTTCTCCTGATGAGAGTCGCATTTCCTTGGGGGGCAATATTTTTGGGGCAGGACACCAAAGACGAAAGGAGGACAGGTAGAACTCAATGTGGATGGGGACAGGACCAAAGACAGTTGTGTGTGGCCAGGCCACCCCCTTTTCTCTCACCTTGCCACTCCTTTCTCTCTCTGGTCGCTTCCAGACCACTGGTTCATTGAGCATTCATCCCAATTTGTTTGCACAAAGCTTGTGGGGAGGTTATATACATCCTCGGCTGTTTATCGAGCATCCATTCCGAATTATTTGCAGGGAGGGTATGCGACGTTGTGTATAGTTGTTACCCTCAACTGCCCTGTTCAACAAACAGGGAGTGATTGTGATCACCCTATGACAAGGCTAAAATACAGCTTGCACACCAACATTTTGAAACAGGCTATGTGCATAATCAAAAAATGGCATTCAAAAGTCGAATGTATAATAATAATAATAATAATAATAATAATAATAATAATAATTTATTATTTATACCCCACCCATCTGGCTGGGCTTCCCCAGCCACTCTGGGCGGCTTCAAAAATATATATTAAAATACTGTGCTACATCAAACATTAAAAGCCTCCCTAAACAGGGCCGCCTTCAGATGTCTTCTGAAAGTCTGGTGGGAGCTGTTCTCTTTGACATCTGGTGGGAGGGCATTCCACAGGGAGGGCGCCACTATACAAGGGAAACTCCCAAGGTAGGCTTTTCAGCTCGAGTCTCTTTAACCGGCCTTGTGAATGTTGGGAGATCAGGTCCTTGGGATGAAAATAAGAACCTAAAATGAGCCTAAAATGCTTGACTAGACCGAAGCCACTTCTAATCCAGTATCCTGATATCCTGTTCTCACAGTGGCCAGCCAGCCAGATGCCTGTAGAAAACCCGAAGATGGATGTGAACACAAAAGCACACTCCTCACTTTTATTCAGGGGCAGGCTTCCTTTGATCTTCCAACTACAGTGGTACCTCAGGTTACATACGCTTCAGGTTACATACACTTCAGGTTACAGACTCCGCTAACCCAGAAATAGTACCTAGGGTTAAGAACTTTGCTTCAGAATGAGAACAGAAATCGTGCTCCGGCGGCACGGCAGCAGCAGGAGGCCCCATTAGCTAAAGTGGTGCTTTAGGTTAAGAACAGTTTCAGGTTAAGAACAGACCTCCGGAACGAATTAAGTACTTAACCCGAGATACCACTGTATGTGCCTAATCCCCTTTTAAAGCCATCCAAGTCAGGGCCCATCACTGCATATTGTGGGAGCAAATTCAACAGAATTCTTTCCTTTTGTCTTTCCTGAATCTTCCACCATTTAGCTTGATCCAATGACCCTGGAGGCCCCTTTTTATTTATTTACTTGTTTTTTAAAAAATAATTTTATTGTTTATTTAACATAATTGTTACAAAATATAAGCAAAATATTACAAATACATACGTATATATTTCAAATAAGCACGTATATATGAAAAAGAAACAGAAGAGAAGAAAAGAAGAAAAGAAAAAAGAAGAAAAAATAAAGAAAAAAAGAAGAAAAGTTGGAAGAATTTCTTCCAAGTTTATTCTACAAATATCTCAATATGAAAATAATAATAAAATTTCATTGATTGACTTCCATTGCTTACATTGCACTTCCTATATACATTTTCCATTTTATTTATTTGATATTGAATTTCTAACTTCCCATTTCCTCCTGTCATAGGAAAATTTTGGGGTTCACTTGGATTACCAATCAAAGACACCAGCTAGAAACAGAGGAGCAAAACAACAGCCAGTAGGCCTGTTCTTTATTCAAAGGACTCTTGCAACAGGACTTCCACTAACCACATGGTAGAAGCAGGAAGAAGCCCAGAACAAAGGATGGCTCTTACTTTTATCAGTTTTACAAAGATACCCACACCATCACAAATACATCACAGCTTGGGAGGGTCTGGTGACAGAAACCTGAGCATCAGGTTTGTCCCCATCCTTCCCTTGACCTCCACCTCACACCCATCAAGTAAGACAAAAGAAGTTCCTGGTTTCCAAGGCCAAGTCAATCACACCTCTTTGTCCTGACCAAGAACCTAATCCATTCCTGGATGGTTTGCCATTGTCTGTGGGATGACTGCCTGTCTGACACCCATTTGCCAGGATGCCAGTATTATTTCTTGTGCAAGAGGTTGCTGTGCACGTGATCCCAGGTTTCAGGGATTATGGCTGCCCACATCCCAGCCTCCCCCCTTCGCAAGCCATTCCTTTCCTGAACAGAACAATGCTGGAATGGTGCAAATCCATACTGGAGCAATTTTATATGACTTTCTAAAGTTTTCCCAGTGAGACAGTATGTAGATACATTTATCAGTGAATTGTTACATTTGGTTTTTTAAAAAACAAATTAATTTATTTAACATAATTATTACAAAATATAAGCAAAATATTGCAAATACATACATATTTCAGATAAGCACACACACACACATATATAAAGAACAAAAGAGGAAAAAATAGGAAGAGGAAAAAGAAAAAAGGAGGAAAAAATAGAGAGAGAGAAAAGAAGAAAAGTTGGAATAATTTCTTCCAAATTTATTCTGCAAATATCTCAATATGAAAATATTAATAAAATGTCATTGATTGACTTCCATCGCTTACACTGCACTTTCTATATACATTTTAAGCAAGATTGTATCTGTTGTTCCAGATTGTTACATTTGATAATGTGCAGCAGAGGTGCTTTGATAGGAAAAACTGTGACAAAGTGTTTTGTGGGGACATTTGCTGAAGTGATTGTGTTGATTTTGGTAGTCGGGGTGTGTGTGCATGGTACCTGCTGGAGGGGCAACCTCCCCACCTTTACATAAATTCCTGCAACACTCCAAAAAGCCGGCTTAGGTGTTCCTCTCCCCTTCCTCATTTAATCCCCACAACAACCTTGTCAGTTAGGTGAGCAACTAGCTTTAGGTCACACAGTGAACTTCATGGCCAAGTGGAGATTTGAACCCTCGTCTCCTAGGTCCTAGTCTGACACTCTAAACACTACAGCACAGTGGTATTATAACGTATTATAATTAATGCTAGTATTATAAGGTGCCATGGCAAACCTAAAGTAGGGCTGCCACCTGTTATGTATAAATACAGTATTGCCCCATATTTCAATGTAAAATGCTGCATCCTGTATTGATGCACCTTTGTCCTGTATTTCAAGTCTTCTCTCTCTCTCTCTGCCAAGTTAGGGATCCTCTCCAAATTCATGTGTTTGAAAGAGTGTATTTAAGTTCTGGGTAACCAAGCACAGACAGATCTACAAATTCATGTGTGCCTGTATGTGTGCACATGGAATTCCAGAGGGGCCATCCTGTTAAGCTGCAATAGATCATAATGTCTTTTTATTCCAGTTGGAAAGACAATAAGGTCCCTACCAGAGCGGAATGGCAGACCAAGTTGTTGGACTATGCAAAGATGGCAAAAATGGCCAGGAAAATCAGAAACCAGGAGGTTCAAAACTTCAACAAAGAATGGGGAAAAATTATACTATACTTGAGAGACCACTGTAAGCATTTGAACTCTTTAGCAAGTCTTAAATAACTCATGTAATGTTACATAGACTTTGGACACAATGGAGAACCGAAAAATTAGAGTGACTTATAATATGCAGCTGAAAAGGTTAGCTAAAGGTTAACTAAAGCACCCATGGAGGGAAGTCTCAAGATTCGGAAGAATCTTGTGTAATTTTTATTATTTGTGATTTGGAATGTGAACAAATTTGTAAAATCAAATAAAAACTATTTAAATAAAAAGCAATAGATCATAATGGTTTGCTTTGAAATCACTGCGCATCAGATGGAAAATAAATAAATCGGGGGCCCCCACCCTACCCTGTCCTGTATTATACCAGAACAAAGGTGGCAACCCTATTTCAAGCACGACTGCGCTTAGCCAAATGTTGGCGTCTAGGCGCCTAGCAGCCCATCCCGGTCCGCTCACCCATCCCTCCAAATGGGCCAAATGGCTTTCCTTTGCGCTGCTGTTGCTCCTGCTCCTTCCGACGCCGCTCGCCATTGGCTCGACAGCCGGAGCACGTGGCGGCGGGGCGTAATTGGCAGGCTGAGCCTTAAGGGGAAGAGGGGGCGGGCTCGCTCTCTGCCTTGGGCTGCACTGAGTCATTCGCCTGTGCGGAGCAGGAACACAAACAGGCGGCAGAACTTGCTGAGCTTGAGCGGAGCAGGACGAGACGGGACGGGAGGCGCGCTCAGCCCAGCCCAGCACCGCAGGGGAACGACGCACCATGAAGGGACCCAGCTCCTCGCAGCTCCTGCTGGGGCCTCTCCTCGCCTTCTGTCTGCTGGTTGCTGTCAGCGGTGAGTAGGCAGCGCTGATTTTCCCTTCCCTTCTCTCGCTTCCCTCCCTGGTTTTTGGCTACTGGAGGTGGTGGGTGGGGAGCCCTTCTTAAATTGCGCGCGGGGCGCCTCGAAGGCGAAGCTGCCCTGGCTTTAAATCCGTTTGCAGCCCAGCCCCTCTCGATTTGTTCCTTCGCTGCCGACCAAATCCTTCCACGAAACTCGCGTTAAAGCGCCGTGAGATCGCGAAATGCCCATTTGAAAGGATCAGCCGAACGCACAAGCAGGGTATGTTTACGCGTTGGGTTGGAATGCCGTTTGCTTAGGGTTAGAGAAAAGCGCTCTGTACATGCTCGAGAGGCTCTGTGCACAATGATGGTTTCGCCAGGGGCGGCGGGCGGCGCTAAGTCCTGGCTTTATTTTAATGGTTCTTTTCCTCCCTGCCTGTGTTTTGGGGGATTTAGCCTTGACAAGCTCTAAGAGGAAGACCTGGTTATGAAGTTTAGAGAAGCAGGCCCTGTGTTCAAATTGTGGAGGGAAACGGTGGGGGAAGGGAAAGGGAGCTAGTGAAATCCACAAGCCTCTGAACTCGCCTAGTTTTACCCTATCTGTATCGTTCCTCAGTAACATTTTACAAACAATAGCTAGTGGGGTCAACGCAAAGAGTAAGGCTGTGCTCTCTTTCCCCACCCTCTGAACCTTGACTTGATGTGGGGATCATCAGACTAACATTTTGCAATGTGGGAAAATAGGCACCATATTTTCCCACGGGAATTGGTCTGTGGAAATAAAAGTGAAAGGAGAGCCTAAGGGGGCCTGCTCTAGGCTTTCAGGGTTGTTTTGGGGATAAGTAACCTCTTTTCTTAAAACTTGGTGCTAGAGAGGTATTTTTGTTCTATACCGACCTATTTCCAGGACTTAGGTACATGTGCATATTTGGTTTAAGGGACTTCCTCATAAATCTCCCAAGGGTCCTTTTGGGTGCTTGTGGGCAAGATGTCGGTAGGCTTTTGTGGGGATGTGGAAGACACTGGATCAGTGCAATGACTCATTTCCGAAAGGAGCTTAGGGACATAGGAAGCTGCTTCCATAACCGGTCAGATCATTGCTCTGTCTAGCTCAGTTTTGTCAACACTGGCTGGTAATGGTTCTCTGGACTTTGAGGCAGAAGTCTCTCCCAGCCCTACCTCTGAGCAGTGGCCCCTCACAAGGGTTAATCTTACTTGGAAGCCGCTTTCTGGACGTTTTACCTAGATGTGCACCTCCAGACTGAGGCTCCTATAGCTTTAAAGGCACCATGGTTTGGCTTAACGTTGCATCCAGATTTTGGCCCCATGGTTTGTCTTGCTCCAGACAAACCATGCACTTTAACCAAGGTGTGTTCCTGGCTTACTGCTTTAACTAGGGTAGACAAACCATAAGTCTGGGTTTTAACAATATGCCAAACCATGGCTTCGTCCCTTGTAGGGCAGCGGCATTGGGGAGGAGTATTGTCACAGTGATCTTTTATTTATTTATTGGTTATTCATTAAATTTGTATACTGCACTATACCCGCAGGTCTCAGGTTGCAACATAAAATTACAATATGAAAACATGAAATGCACAATAAAAACAAAAGTCCCTTCAGTCAGGGAACCTGCTTGCTTGCACTAAGCTTTGCTTTGGTTTAGCTTTATGTGTAAGTTTGGGCTAAAGTGATGGTCTGAAATTAAAAACTACTACTTCTTGCAAAATAATTCAACTCCTTTTCTGCTCACCATGGAGGTATTCTCAGTTGCCTTGAGTATGAAATGTCACCTCTTTCCGAAGTGTGCCCTAGATGACTTTAGGCCAGTCGCTTTCTCAGAGCCTAACCTACCTTGCAGGACTGTTGTGAAGATGCAGTGTATTGAACTCCCTGAAGAAACAGTGGAATATAAACAAATAAGTACATAGGGACCCAGGAAGCTGTCTCAGGTGGAGTCAGATCATTGGCCCATCTAGCTCAGTATTGTCTGCTCTGGCTGGCAGCTTCTCCAGGGTTTCAGCCATACATAGAGTTGCTGGGGATTGAACCAGCAACCTTCTGCTTGCAAAGCAGATGCACTACCACTGAACTGCGCCTCTTCCCTAGTAAGCTCACTGAAAAGGAATTCCAAACAATTGCTTTCAGGATTGGGATGTAAGCATCATATTTTTCTTACGCCCTATCCATGGTAAATAGGCCTTGAACAGCCAGTATAATATAGTACAGCGATGGGGCGAGGGGAGATCTGGGCCCCATCTGCACTATGCATTTTAAAGCATTAAACAGTTGTGATTTCCCCCAAAGAATCCTGGGAACTGTAGTTTGTTATTTTCATTCTCAGAGCTACAAGTCCCAGAGTTCCCTGAGAAGAGGGATTGGTTGTTAAAGCACCCTGGAAATGGTAGTTCTGCTAACTGAATAGGAGATCTTCTAATGACTCAGCACCCTCAACAAACTACACTTCCCAGGGTTCTTTGGGGGAAGCTATGACCAATTAAAGTGGTATGATGCAGCTTAAATGTGTAGTGCAGACCAGGCTGTGGATATGATAGTGGCTGGTGATCGCCTCCACCACAAGGAGTCAGATTCCTAATTGCTTATAGTACTTGTAGCAACCAAATGACTCCCGATTAACACTGCTGAAAGGAAACTTGGGGTTTTTTGTTTGCAAGGACTGTGAGCTTCATTCAGTTTTAGTACTTGGAGCAAACACTTGGGCTCAGAATTATTTAATTTTATATGCATTTCTTTTGCTCCAGTTTCCCATGGGTGGACCTTGGGTGCATAGTAAAAACGGTGACAACAATGCATATTCTCAAAGCCTGAGTTTTGCTCACTCCTTTTCTAGTGAATAGGCTGTTGGATTTGGGTCAGGGAGACTTGGGGTTGAATCCCACTTGGCCCTGAACCTCATTAACCGACTGTTGGCCAACAGCTCCCTCTTAGCCTAGCCTACTTAACAGGGTTGCTGTGAGGACAGAACGTGTGTGCATGGGAAGGAGTCATGTACAGTATGCCGATCTTGAAAGGAGAGCAGGATAAAAAAACAAGTTAGCAATAGAATGAGGAAGTTGAGGGCATATGTTCCTTGGAACATCTCTCCCCACACTTGGCAATGCTCCTTTGTGTGGTCAGAATCGGGGATTTTTTCTTCCGACGGTTTTACCTGGTTCCTAAGGCAACTGCTGGAAGAGAGAGCACAGCATATTTATATTTCTGATTGATGGTGACAGTGGGGAGGAGACTGTTTAAATGCTTACTGCAGGGCTGTGATGGGTACGGGCCTGAACCCAACAGTGAGCTAAGCATTATCTGCCTCCTCTCTTGTTAGCACTTTAGGGCAGAGTCAGCACTTCTAAGTCTTTGTTGGAGGAGGAGAAAAACAACAACCTGAAACTCAGGACGATGGAGATGCAGAGCCGTATGTAGCTGAAAGGGATTAGAATGGATTCTGCATGAATGAAAATCCCAGGGGATTCTGCTTTTGGTGCAATCTGTCCTCTTGTCCACTTTCCTTTTAAAAATTCTAACTTAAGTTCCGCATCTGGCAACCTCTGGGCCATCCAGCCCGCTTCCTTGGTGATAAAGGTCCCCCACTCACTCGCCACACTTGCCAACCCAAAAATATAGGGGTGAATAGGGGAGCAGCCTCTGATATTTGGCAGATGGTACGCGGGTGGCGCTGTGGGTTAAACCACAGAGCCTAGGACTTGCTGATCAGAAGGTCGGCAGTTCAAATTCCCGCGATGGGGTGAGCTCCCGTTGCTTGGTCCCTTCTCCTGCCAAACTAGCAGTTCAAAAGCACGTCAAAGTGCAAGTAGATAAATAGGTACCGCTCCAGCGGGAAAGTAAATGGCATTTCCGTGCGCTGCTCTGGTTCGCCAGAAGCTGCTTAGTCATATTGGCCACATGACCCAGAAGCTGTACACCAGCTCCCTCGGCCAGTAAAGCGAGATGAGCGCTGCAACCCCAGAGTCGGCCACGACTGGACCTAATGGTCAGGGGTCCCATTACCCTTTACTTTACTATCAGGCCCACAGGGTATTTAAAGTATATTGCTTCCCCAAAAGAATCCTTGGAACTGTAGCCTGTCAAGGCTGTTGGGAATTGTAGTTCTGCAAGAGATAAACTGCAATTCCCAGGGTTCTTTGAAGGAAGATGTGGGCGTAAAATGTTATTTAAATGTATGGTGTGAATGTGACCTAAGCCACCTTCAATCAGTGATGCTCCTGCGAAAATAATTCTCATTCCTTCTGCCCAGTGGTTTAGAGTCAAGAGTAGAGAAAATGCTACTCTTCCCAATGAATCAAAACTCTCTAGGAATGATTTGGGCTTTTGTTTGGGGGTCATGAAACATTAGGGAGAGGTGGGTGACAGGAGTTGGGGCTACTCCAGTTCCAGGCAAGATACTACATTCAAATACTATGCTTTTTGAGCACATGGAATGAATTTTCTGTGCATTCATGAGGACTAGCAGCTTGGTACCCCCTCCTAAATGAATCCTGTTTTTTTCCAGGCACTTCTGACTCTGGGAAACGAGACACATTGTTCTCTAGGTTGGGGGAATGATTGTGTTGCTCATCTGATTTTCTTGTCTCCTGACAGTGAGTGAAGTGATAATTGGGAATTGGTTCTGACCCAACAGTCCCGACGCAGACACATAGTATTCTTTTAATCATGAAGCAATCCTTCCCTCTGCAAGCAGACAATAGTTTCTTATCCCAGCCAGAAGATACGTTTCCCCCTTTCCATTGTTTGCTGCTTTGTTTATCAGGGCCAAATGGAATGAGCTGGTTCTTAAACAGTAGCTAATCAAAGGACACAAACATTCTTAGCCTGCAGTCAGAATGAGGGAAAGGAAAAGAATATAAAGGAGCACCAATGGGTGTGAGAGCAAACTTTTTATTCTGCAGGGACACCCTAAAGAGGACCCTTGTTGTTGTTTAGTCCTTTAGTCGTGTCCGACTCTTCCTGACCCCATGGACCAGAGCACGCCAGGCACTCCTGTCTTCCACTGCCTCCCGCAGTTTGGTCAAATTCATGCTGGTAGCTTCGGGAACACTGTCCAACCATCTCGTCCTCTGTTGTCCCCTTCTCCTTGTGCCCTCCATCTTTCCCAACATCAGGGTCTTTTCCAGGGAGTCTTCTCTTCTCATGAGGTGGCCAAAGTATTGGAGTCTCAGCTTCAGGATCTGTCCTTCCAGTGAGCATTCAGGGCTGATTTCCTTCAGAATGGATAGGTTTGATCTTCTTGCAGTCCATGGGACTCTCAAGAGTCTCCTCCAGCACCATAATTCAAAAGGAACAGACGGCATGTAGGATATGACACTGCCTTGTACCATATCAGGCTTCTTGTTCATCTAGGCTAGTACAATCTACTCTGTTTTATATTATAGTTGTTGCTATTTAAATTTACTAGTCCCTTTATAAATTATTATTACAAAAAGCATAAAACAAAAACAAAATTTTAATCAACTGTATTTTTACAAGGCAGGATTAAAACATCCCACTCACCCAAGGCCTAGCAGAAAAGGCCTGGCACCTAAAATATGTAATGATGGCACCAGGCGAGCATCCTTGGGGAGAGCATTCTATGAGTGAGGAACCACCACTAAAAAGGCCCTGTTTTCGTCCAGATCTCCCATTGAGGGGACACATGAGATTTTAAGTCATTTTTATCTATACCACTGCCCAGAGACCTCTCGCTCTGGGGCTGCTTAGACATGTCAATAATAAATAAAAGAAATAATAACGCATACTCAGATTGGCAGCAGCTCTGAAGGATTTCTGGTGCGACTCTCTCTCCTATGACAATTGCCTGCTACCTGTCCTTTCTAATTGGAATTGTTTGGGATTGAACCTGACACTTGTAGAGACTTCAAAAACCATGTTATACCAAGTCAGGTCACTGGCCTGTCTAGCTTCAGATGTTAATGATTAAAAGGGTTTATATACCACTTTCATTTCCAGAAGAACTGCTTAGGCAGTCCACAAACAAATAAAGGCAGACATCAAAATTACAAGTATAAAAGCAACTGTAAAAAGACAGCTTCCTGGAATGAAGATGTTATTTCATTATTAGGGTATTTATATCCCACCTTTTGACTTGGAGTTCCATTGTCACAGAAATTGTAGCAGGAGTTCTCAGACAGGAGAGTCGCCCTTTAAAACTACTTTTTCCTTTGCACGCTGTCGACTTTCTCCTCTGCTCTAGCCTCTTCCTTGAAATAGTAAGCGGCTTGCAGAGCTGTGCAGAGACCTACTTAATGCCTGTCCTATTAGGAACACACCAGGGAAATTAATTGGTTCTGCTGTAAATTGAGGGTGAATGCTGCATGCCCCCCCACCCAGAGAAGCTCAATTCATAACCTTTTCATGAGAGATAATATGTTATATGAATGAGAAACCGTGCTTTGTGAATGAAGCTCATGTCAAATTATACATTATTAAACCAAAAGGTGGACAGAACAGCAGTGTTCAGACTGCATTTTACTTGAGCAGCCACCTCTGAAGATGTAGCCAGGAATCTCAGAAACCCCTCAGTGGGCTGGTAATGTGTCAAGTGCTCTGTAACTGAGTTGGAGGAAGTTGCTCATCAGTAGAAGATGGGAACTGTCAAATGGGGGTCTTTTGCTTATCAGAGAATTTGGGCAAGAGTAAGAAGAACAGATCTGGGAGGGAGAAGGAGACAGGGGTAGTTAAAGTGTCTGGACAGGGAAATTAAATGTGTCTGACTATGGATGGCGGTTCGAGACAGGCAATTCACAAAGTACCATGATGGACATGTTTGGAAGCTATGTAATCACACATGCTCCAGTTTTGCTGAACATCTCGCGGATAATCTTCCTGACACTTTCTGAGGTTTTAAAAGTTGCTCCCCACATTGTTTTCCTTGATGCTTGACTTTGTTTTACAGTATTCTGCATTGTTTTATTTGATATTTTAATGTGTTGTGAACTGCTTTGAGATTTTTTTCTTTAAAATATAAAGTGCTGTAGAAATGAAATGAATAAACAACAACAACAACGAAAACTTCATCCCAGTGGAATGATGCCTAGACATTCTGTTGTGGTGACCATAACCTAGGTTTAAGGTGCTGCTTGGTGATATATACCTATCTGGGTTTCTAACATTGGTCCTCCAGGGGTTTTGGATGAAAGCTCCCATCATCCCTGACCATGACAATGCTGGCTAGGGCTGATGGGCATTGGAGTCCAAAGCAGATCAGGGAAGGTAGAACTAGTTGTTGAACTCTTGCTCCCACCAACCTCAGCTGCAGGATTGCTTGAAGCATTGGGGCATGAATTTACCCTCCCTTAAAGGCAGCCCCGGAGCAGGCATTAACAGCTCTCCTGCTGCGGCCCTGGCATCTGTCCCAGAATTCCAGGTTCTGAAACCACCTCTGCTTGGCTTCTGAAACTTCTGGGACGTTGCCCATCCTCAATACAGCCAAATATTATTTTCCCAGCCTTTTAAGGGTTAGAAACTTGGTGGTGATGGTGGGTTGTTTTTAAATGAAAACTTGGCGTTGTATTCAACTAGCTTTTTTAGACCAATTGAAATGAATGCCCATTAAGTATGATGAGTCAATTCCATGGGTAGACAAACTAAGGCCTGGGGGCCAGATCAGACCCAATCGCCTTCTAAATCCGGCCTGCGGACAGTCCGGGAATCAGCATGTTTTTACATGAGCAGAATGTGTGCTTTTGTTTAAAATGCATCTCTGGGTTATTTGTAGGGCATAGGAATTCATTCATTCCCCCCCTTCAAAATATAGTCCAGCCCACCACATGGTTTGAGGGATAGTGGACTGGCCCCCTGCTGACCCCTGCAACTCTGAGTAAAAGTTAATTCAGTACATCTCAGAGGTTCACTGAGCAGGAAAAAAAGGGTTCTCTGGAACCTGGATTCTGAATTTTTTTCCCTTACCCTTTTGCAAAACTCTGGCATTCACACATCCCTGCTGATTGCCAATGCATTTCTGTTCAGCCACCTCCTTTCACTGAAGACGCTCAGTGTTGTTCTTGTTTTTGTACAGTGGTACCTTGGGTTACATAGGCTTCAGGTTACAGACTCCGCTAACCCAGAAATAGTACCTCAGGTTAAGAACTTTGCTTCAGGATGAGAACAGAAATCGTGCTCCGGTGGCACGGCAGCAGCAGGAGGCCCCAGTAGCTAAAGTGGTGCTTCAGGTTAAGAACAGCTTCAGGGTAAGAACAGACCTCCGGAACGAATTAAGTATTTAACCTGAGGTACCACTGTAGTAAGGGACGCAGGTGGCGCTGTGGGTTAAAGCCTCAGTGCCTAGGACTTGCCGATTGAAAGGTCGGCGGTTCAAATCCCTGCAGCGGGGTGCGCTCCCGCTGCTCGGTCCCAGCGCCTGCCAACCTAGCAGTTCGAAAGCACCCCCAAGTGCAAGTAGATAAATAGGGACCGCTTACCAGCGGGAAGGTAAACGGCGTTTCCGTGTGCAGCTCTGGCTCGCCAGATGCAGCTTTGTCACGCTGGCCACGTGACCCGGAAGTGTCTCCGGACAGCGCTGGCCCCTGGCCTCTTGAGTGAGATGGGCGCACAACCCCAGAGTCTGTCAAGACTGGCCCGTACGGGCAGGGGTACCTTTACCTTTACCTTTACCACTGTAGTAACTTGGCCACTCCACTCCATGGGAACCTGGCTCTCAGTTGCAAAAGGCAGGGCAGAGAGACACAGAGGGCAGCTAAGTTCTCCTGTCTGTTTGGGAGAAAGTCAGATCGGAAGTGACATCTCAGATTGCTATGGCCATCCCTTCCTCCCTGGCTGTAGCTCGTGGCAGTGCATTGATGGAAGATGAGGTCATTTGGCACCAGCCAGGGCGACAGCACAGGCAGTGCCTGAGCTGTGTTGCTTTTTTTATTTTCCCTTCCCATGCTGGGCTGTGAGAGCTGCCCATGCACCTCTGAACACAGTTTGGAGCCTGGTTTCTTCTTAGCCTGTTGGAGGAGTGGAGTGTTAGGAAGTGAGATTAACCCCAGGGACTTCTGCTATAAAAAGACTTACGAGCAATAATGCTGGGAGGAGTAGCTTAAGCTAATGAAATCTGTCTGCCATGGACATTAAAGCCCTACCCCAGCAAACAAGGAGCCTGGAGGCTATTTTTGGAGGATCTGCCTTGGGTCCTCTATAGCGGGAGATTCAGAAGAGGCAAAACGAAAGGAATTCTTCAAAGAGAAAGTAGCGTATTTTTTGCTCTATAAGACTCACTTTTTCCCTCCTAAAAAGTAAGGGGAAATGTGTGTGTATCTTATGGAGCGAATGCAGGCTGCGTAGCTATCCCAGAATCCAGAACAGCAAGAGGGATCGTTGCTTTCGCTGTGCAGCGATCCCTCTTGCTGTTCTGGCTTCTGAGATAGCCAATAGTTTTTTTTCTTGTTTTCCTCCTCTAAAAACTAGGTGCGTCTTATGGTCTGGTGCATCTTATAGAGCGAAAAATACGGTGCTTCTTCTCTCCGTGCGTAGTTAAACTGTGGGGTTCACTTCTGCAAGATGTTGTGAACAAAAATTGCCCTTTCCCCTTATGGGGTATCCAAGAGCCCATATAGAGTCCTTACATAGGTTCCCTATTGGTAGGAGAGAATAACAGAGGCCAGCCAGAGAATATTGAGAAGCAAAGCAGCTAGTGAGCTTGATCTTTATTGATCTGTTGCAACAGGGTGCTCCCCTCACCCGCAGGAGAGAGGAGGAACCCAGAAAAATGGCGTGCAAGGCCTTATAAAGACTTTTGAAATTGCCATCCTGTAGATCAAGACCACCCCCAGAAACATCATACATACATCACAGAAGGGGTGTAACCTAAGACCACCCCTCAGATACATCATACCTACATCACAGAAAAGGCGGTCTAAACAGAAATTTGAATGTTGTTTTTCTCCTGTCCTTGTTTATCTCCTGTCTGGCAGGTTACTTGATTGCCTGGGTAGCCTGGCCAGTCTTTTGTAATGATAAATACTTAGTTCCTGGGCCATGTCACAGGCTCACACCCTATTCATATCTTAAATGTGCCCTTAAGACAGGATTTGTGAGGAAAGAGACAATGGGAGGTTTCCCACTTTGACCCGTGCAGAGAAAACATTTGCTCAGTTTAGGAATCAAAATGGTTCCAGGTCGGTCTTCCTGTGCTGATCTATGTACGTGCTTGATTGGTAGGTTTATGAACATTACCATATATCTAAGACCATAAAATTCCTATCACAATGATGACTAGAGCTAGGCAATATATCATTACATCGCCCAAAACCAGTTTGAAGTCCATATTGTGATACCGGTTTCATAATTTTTGACCTGGCAATATGTCGCGAATCATCATGTGCGTGTGTGCTGTGCAAAAATCACCATGCGTGAAAAACTGTGAAGCCAGCCAGTGCCTTGACATAGCTTCTCCTAGGCATCTGTTTGGCCTCTCACAAAACAGGATGCTGGAATAGATGGACCTGATTCAGCAGGCTATTCTAATGTACTTAAGTATAGACAAGGACTTCTCCACAGAGTGCATAGTTAACTATGGAATTTTCTGCTACAGCAGGTGTGGGAAACCTTTGACCTAGTTATTGTTGTTGTTGCTGTTATTTTATTGAATTTATATACTGCCCCATACCCGGAAGTCTCAGGGCAGTTCAGGGAAAAGATAAACATAAAAACCACAACTTACATAATCAGAATAAAAAGAACAACCCAATAACGTGCCCCCCAAAAGAGCCACATTTTAAAAGGGCATAGGATGTCGGAATCAGAGCAATCAAAGGCCTGGTTAAAAAGGAATGTTTTTGCCTGGCGCCTAAAGGTGTATAATGAAGCTGCCAGGTGAACTTCCTTGGGGAGAGCATTCCACAGATGGGGAGCCACTGCAGAGAAGGCGCGTTTTCATGTTGCCACCCTCCGAACCTTTCATGGGTGGGGGGGTCACACGAAGGAGGACCTCAGGGACACCGGGTAGGGTCAGATGGGAAGAGGTGGTTCTTGAGGTATTGCAGTCCTGAGCCGTTTAAAGTTTTATAGGTCAAAACCAGCACTTTGAATTGGGCCCAGAAACTAATTGGTAGCCCGTGCAGTTGGACCAGGGTTCTACTTGTTGCTGAACTCCTATCAGCCTCAGCAAGCATTGCCAGTTGCCAAAGATGAGGGGAGTCAGAGGCGCCATCTTCTCAAGACGATTGAGGGGGCCCAACGTGATGTTGCGATGAGCCAAACTCCCTCTGAAAATTGAGAGGGCCCTCCTCCCTAAACAAAATGGCGCCCACAGAACTACTTCAGCCCCTAGGTGTTGGCGTGCCTGATGGGAGTTGTAGTTCAGCTGCGTCTGGATGCCCAAAGGTTCCCGACGCCTGTGAGGATGCTCCCCCCTTTAAATAATCCCTAGAAAAACAGGCAGGATAAAAATGGTTTCTGGGGATTGTTATTGTTCTATTTCATAGCACATGCTGTACCATTGAGCTGTGGCCCCTCTCCAAATACAGTGGTACCTCGGGTTAAGCACTTAATTCATTCTGGAGGTCCGTTCTTAACCTGAAACTGTTCTTAACCTGAAGCACCACTTTAGCTAATGGGGCCTCCTGCTGCCGCTGCGCCACTGGAGCACGATTTCTGTTCTCATCCTGAAGCAAAGTTCTTAACCTGAAGCACTATTTCTGGGTTAGCGGAGTCTGTAACCTGAAGCGTATGTAACCTGAAGCGTATGTAATCTGAGGTACCACTGTGTTTTCTGTGACCCCTCTCCCACTCCTGGACACAATTGGAAATGGGAACCTCAGACAAATCAGGATCCTGACCCCCCATTGGCATTTATGACTCAGAAGTGGTGGGGAAGAGGGACCTTCACTACAAAGCTGCTGCCTTGCACTGATTCACTCCCTTGGTTTTCCAGGTGACTTCTGTGAAGAGAACAAGTGTCAGAATGGAGGAACCTGCCTGACCGGCATCACCGAATCTCCTTTCTTCTGTATCTGTGCAGAAGGCTTTACTGGGATTGATTGCAACGAAACCGAGAAAGGTAAATGTGGTGTTCGGAGCACGGGGTTTAGCGTTAGAACTTAAGCAAGCAGAGGATGGTTTATGATGATTATTAGTACAAATTTATAGGCTACCATTAAGCCGTCAAAATGATGTGCATAATGAAAGTGGAATACAACACAAGCTCTAAAAAGAGTAAAACCAACTCAGGATGAATGCTCAATAGTGAAATTGCTTGGAGGAGCCCAGAGAGGAAAATGCAGGATAGGTAAAAAAGGTAAAAGGACCCCTGCATGGTGAAGTCCAGTCAAAGGCGACTATGGGGTTGTGGCTTTTGTTGTGTATTGAGTCAAACGATTTTATATCTGTATTATTATTGTCTGTATTGCATTAGGGTAAAGTAACTGCCTTTTGGTTCCAGAGGGTACAGCTACTATTGGTTCATTTAAGCTGCTGTATTTGGATCCTCTGTCTTATTGGTTTCCTCCAAAAGGCAGGACTGTGATTGCCTGATATTGTTCCCTCCAAAATGTATCCTTTCTAGCTTGTTCCCTGTCCCTATAAATGTAGCTCTCCCCTCCTCAAGTCTCAGTCTTGTTTGCTTTAATAAAGAAGTGTTACTAGAGAACTGTCTCCAGCATATTATGTCAAGAGAGCTGAAATCACAAACCCCACGTCACAACAGCTTTCAGGCTGAGGGAGCTGGTGTTTGTCCGCAGACAGCTTTCCAGGTCATGGTGGCCAGCATGACTAAACCGCAGAATACCTTATTCTTCGCTCTATAAGACACACCTAGTTTTTAGAGGAGGGAAACAAGAAACAAGAAAGCAATGCAAAGCCTCTTGAGCGAAGAGGCAGGAGCGCTCCCTCTGCGCTCAAGAGCCTTTGGGTGGCTATCCCTGAAGCCAGGAGAGCAAGAGGGATTGCTGCGCTCTTGCTCTTCTGGCTTCAGCGATAGCTGCGCAGCCTGCATTCGCTCCATAAGACACATGCACATTTCCCCTTTTTAGGAGGGGAAAAGTGCATCTTATAGAGCGAAAAATACGATAGATAGGGCATTGGATAAGGGACTGATCTGACTCCTGACACAAGTTCTGGTCTCAAAATCTCTCCACCTTGGGACCCCAAATGCTTACTGCAACAATGGCAGAGTTAAAATAAGTGCAAGCACATCAGTCCTGCTAATTATGCCATTGTTATTCCATTGCACTTCAGAATATATTTTGCAATGCTAATGACATGCACATCTCATTTATTGGGAAAGGATATTCACATCCCGATTGCCATTTGCAAACCATCAGTTGCTCTGACATACATGATTTCTTTAGAACTTAAGGAGTGTCTTGTTGGATCAAGCTAGTCGCTCATCTAGTCCAGCACCCTGTTCTCACAGCGGCCAACCAGATTTCTAACGAAATTGCATGTGTGTTGGGGGCGCTGATAACTCTGCAGGTGGTGGTTTGTCGACCTCCTCTTGCATAGTTAAATCTAGCAGGGGCTGTGAGATGTCCTTGTTTGCATCTAATTTCTCCTTCTGCACCTCTTGTTTTCAGGTGCCTGCCACCCAAACCCCTGCCAGAATGGGGGCTTGTGCCAGGTGGTTCCCAACAGGGGTGACGTCTTCACCGAATACCTTTGCAAGTGCCCCTCGGGCTATGAAGGCAAACACTGCGAAAACAGTGAGTGTGAGATGTGTCTTTGGGAAAGTTGCAGCTGCAAACGGAAGAGCAGCTCGTGCTGGCTTGGAGCAAATGGCCCACCAGTCTGGTACCCTGTTTTCAGCAGTGGGTAGCTACGTGCCTCTAGGAAAGCCCCCAAGCAGGGCAACAACCTCTTGCAATTACATCCATGTTTATAGTAGGCAAGATTATACATTTATATCTCTTTCCCTCTAAGGAGCTCAAGGTTCCTGCTCTTTTCCCATTTTTTTTCATAATAAATTTTACTATTTTATTTTAAATTTCAATCCAATAATAGCCTCATTATAACAGTACCAAATTGTAATACAATTACTAATACCGATGGTTCAAATACCAAATTCTATAATTTAGGTGGCCTCCCGCATGCTAGATGGTTTGATGATTTTCTTTTATTTCTGCGTTCCAAAATCTTATTAATTTCAATTACATTCCGGTCAAAATAATAATCCCTTATACAACAGCTGCAATATTAATAACTTCTATTTGTGTTGACCAATAAATGATTTATAGAGCTACAAGTGAGGCACTCAAACTATATCCTTGTTCTTCCTGTGCGTGGCAATTCTGTCCCTTCTCTTTCCCCATTTCACCCTCACAACAACCGTGTGAGGCAATGAAGGGTGAGATGCTGTGATTGTGGCTCAAGCTCATTCAGTTAGCTTCCTGGCAGAGTGGGGATTTGAACCGTGGTCCTGCAAGTCCTAGCCTGACATTCTAACCAGTGCACTATACTCGCTGTTCATACTCCGTACTCTTCTCTGCGAGTCTGTTGTTGATGGCAGATACAGCTTCAGCCGGTAACTGTTACAGCTGTTCAGCAAAGAAAATCACAATTTATCTGTTTTTTGGCAACTAAAAGTAGTATCGAAGATAGGAAAAGTACAGTGGTACCCTGCCTTATCTTCTGTTTGGCCACAAATGACCTTCAGACATTTGCAGTCTTAAGACATGGCTGACAAATGCAACAAAGCTTTCTTTTATGGTTTTCTTTTCATTTATAGAGTTTATATCCTGCCCTTCCTCCCCAAGGAGGGCAGGGACGCAAATAGATATACAAGAGAAAAACACATCAAGCCAATTCTAAAACGGACCAAAACATTCTAGCAGCAATTACAATTTGAAGCATGCTTCCATCCAGCAATCTTGAGGTTGCTAGGAACAATATTCTTAAGCCATCAAATGCCTGGGCATTTAGTCAAACGGGGGTCCTGATTTGGCTGCATTGGGGGCGAGCAACTCAATTCTTCTTTCCTTTTGGCTGTAGACATGAACGAATGCTCTTCGCAGCCCTGTAAGAATGGAGGAACCTGCTTGGATCTCAGTGGGGACTACGCCTGCAAGTGCATGCCGCCCTACCTGGGGAAATCCTGCCAACTCCGTAAGTTCCTGCTCCGTGATGGGTGTGGAGGGTGGTAGTGATGAAATGACCAAGATCCGTTTAGAGCACAGCTGGTGAATCATTGGTCCTGCAAATGTTGTTGGGCTAGAACTTGCAACATCCATGACCATTGGCCTTGCTGGTTGGGCTGTTGAGAGTTGGGATCCATCAAGATCGGGGGTGGGGTGGGGTGTCTCCCATTTGTGATCCAGCCCAATAGTCTGCTTCTGAAAACTAGCGGCTAGAAGACCCTGGGGAAGCTTGCAAACAGGTTGATAAACTGAAGTTTATTTGCTTACACTGATATCTGTTCAAAGAGCTCAAGGCAACATGCACTGATTATCTTCCCACCCTCGAGTTTATTCTGTGAGGTAGGTTAGGCTGAGAAGACTCCCAAGTGGCTCAGAGAGCTTCATGGCTGGGATGGGATTTGAGCCTGCTCCTAGTCTGTTTTTTTATTTTTTATTTTAAAAAAAACATTACGCCAGCATCTTGTATTCAGAAATATATAGAAGATTGTGTATACGCAAAATAAAATTCTGCCCATGGATAACCCAGTTTCTGCATTGAGTGTTATCTCCTGTATACATGCAGAAATCTTGCAAAATTATATAAGCCAATAGTGAGCTAAGGTGCCCTCTGCATTGTGAAGCAGTCATGGCTTCCAGCTAAGCTCTAAAAAGAAATATATATATATGTGTGTGTGTGTGTGTGTAGACACAAACAACCAACCAACCAACCAACCAAACAAACAAACAAATGACCTACCTGTGCAATGCCCTACACTAGCACTATGCAGTAGAATGAAAGACGAATTCTTCTGACTGATTTGCCCTTTCCAGATCAGTGCAGGAACCAAAATGCAGCTATCCTTCGCAATGTTTACTTCTTCACTTTTCCAACCAAAGCATATGCGCAAGAATGTGTACCTTGGGGGGAAATGTGTACACAAAAATGCGTCTGTATTAGAGAAAATAATGCATGCAGATTCTACATATAGGGGGAAACGGCTTGCAAAATGCATACGAAGGAAAAGTGCTTTCAGAAATGTATGTTGGGAGAAATGCATTTTTGGGGGGAGGGGAAGATTGCAAGACTGGGGAAAAAAGACAAAATGACATTTACAGATTCAACCATCCCTACAAGAAAGCCTCTTGAGTGTTCACCACCGTTCCTTACTCTCTTTTAAACTTGGGTTCCCGCTCAAGCTATGCCTGCCCAGTTCTTTGTGAACTTCCCTCACATTTACACGTCAGAGATAATTAACACGTAATTGTCTTCTCTGCTTAACTTAATTTAAGCATGAAGTGATTGAGAGTCTCAGTCCCCCAAAAGCTCTTCTAGGACTTATTTGCATGATGTTCTGCTTCTTGGTGACACTTTTATTGCATAAACAAATTAGGCACTTGAAGGGAGATAAGAACTAGAAAAACACATTATTCTGAATAACCCCACAAAGATATTTCCCCTCCCATCTCCTTGAGGGCTTCTTTGCTAGAAATAGGGAGCAGGCAGGAGCCATTGGCTTGAGAACAGCATTCCTTTGAGGTTGAACCAGAGCTTGCACCCACCTCCGGTCAGAGATCAGGGATCTTGCAGGCCTCCAGGTAGGTTCTCCAGCAGCTGAAGATGGCATATGTATGTGTGCGAGATTAAATTATATACAATTATTTGTATATAGCTATCCAGCCATCCCAAGGACCAAAGTTTGAACCATATGAAAAGTAACACAAGGCAACATCATAAACAAACTTATAATGCCATGTTTCCCTGGGAGGTTGCAACATGCTTCTTAAAAAGGGAGGGGATATTCTTCTTGTTTAACAAATGTTAAAATAAAATAACACGGTATGGAATGAATTGAGTGCCTGCAGATCTGAATAAAATTCTATAAAAGCACAGAACAGTCTCTGCTTGAGACTTTGAAGTACCACTTTGCTTCATATAGACTGATAAATACTTCACAGCCAAGAAGTCTGATGCTCTCCTACTCTTTTGATGTGGCAATTCTCTCTGTGTTGTTGTTTGCAGGGTGCCAACTCTCTCTCGCTCTCTGTGTGTGTTGTTTTGCAGAGTGCAAGAGGCAGGTCCCTGCCCCAAGGAGTTTACAGTCGAAAAGCTGACACAGGGGAAGAAACTGGGGAGGGAAGTGGAGGCAGGTATTAACAGGGAAGCAATATGTGATGGTTTCAGTGTCTTCTCTCCCTCTTTCCCTGCCCTCCTCCCTATGGTCTTGGTGCCCCCCCTCCAGGATGTTCAAATTTGCTCGGCATGGAATCAGGAGCCATTTCGAACACACAGCTCGCCGCCTCTTCAGTGCACTACGGGTTCCTTGGCCTGCAGCGTTGGGGTCCAGAGCTCGCTCGCCTCAACAACAAGGGGATTGTGAATGCCTGGACCTCCAGCAACTATGACAGGAGCCCTTGGATTCAGGTAATGGTGCGCTTGGAAGCAGCGAGTCCAATGTGGGCTTTGAAATGTGGGATGCCAAAAACTAAGCAAGGAGCATTCGTCCATACTGGGAGGGCCAGGTGGAAACAGGCCTTTGATAGACTGAGTCGATTATGTAACAATGGTGAATATGCTGTTACTGTTGTGGCAGCTTGTTTGAATTATAGAAACATTAATGCGACTTCCTTTTTATGGTGTAATGTATTTTAATGCAAGTTGCTTTGATACCTTCTTAGGTTACAAGTGACCAATAAGTCTAGTAAGCATAGCTTGGATTGTGTTGCTTTCATTGTTTTTAAGGCTGATGTTTTAAGGCTCCTTTGGGAGGGAGGGATATAAATGGGAATTAAATAAATAGAGATGGGGGGGGGGGGTGGAAAGAGAAATGGGTGCTTCAATGTGCTGTGCTTGTTTCTGTGACTCCCAGCATGCCATTGGGCATATAAGCCACACACAAACACACACAAAACATCTGATTAGTGTTGAGTCACACAAACACTCACACATACATACAGAGATGTTTATCCAGTTTCTGCCTGCTTTTCCTCACCCCAGGTCAACCTGATGAGGAAGATGAGGATCTCCGGCCTTGCCACACAAGGGGCACGCCGCGTAGGCCGCCTGGAATATGTCCGGGCCTACAAAGTAGCCTACAGCCTCGACGGGCGCGAGTTCGTGTACATTAAGGATGAGGAGCAAGATCATGACAAGGTGAGCAAAGCTGGCAGGTGCTGCAGCTGTGCCTGAGGGGTGGAGAAACAAAAAAAGAAAAAAGCGGATGCTAAGATGGTAACAGCAAAGGAACCCTGGATGGTTAAGTCCAGTCAAAGGTGACTATGGGGTTGCGGCACTTATCTTGCTTTCAGGCCAAGGGAGCCTGATTTCCAGGTCATGTGGCCAGCATGATTAAACCACTTCTGGCACAACGGGACACCGTGACAGAAACCAGAGTGCACGGAAAATGCTGTTTATCCTCCTGCTGCAGCGGTGCCTATTTATCTACTTGCACTGGTGTGCTTTCGAACTGCTAGGTTGGCAGAAGCTGGGACAGAGCAATGGGAGCTCACTCTGTTGTAGGCATTCAAACTGCCGACCTTCCAATCGGCAAGCCCAGGAGGCTCAGTGGTTTAGACCACAGCACCATCTGTACCCCTGTACGATGCTGAAGTGCTTTAAAAGACATTACCTTGTTTTTCTTAACAGCAGCCTCCCAAGGTAGGCCACTAAAACAGCGCCTTTGTTGTTGGGCTTGGCACCATCCCACAGCCACTTTTTGTAGTTGCTTCGGATGCTGATGCCTGCCCACGACCCACAAAACTGGAATTTTGATTGGCACAGAGTGGCAGTTGCTTGAATTTCCCACAGAGCTCCTGCTGTACAAAGGACACATCAGTTTCCTTGCCCATTTCCCCCCCCCCCGGCCCTTCTCCCTTTGCCCCCCTGTATGCGGCCTCCAGAAGGTTGTCCATGAGGAGAACTGGCCCTCAGTCTAACCCCCCTCCAAACTCTTTCGCTAGAGAATGATTAAATTTAGCATGTGTATTTTACTTACTTTTAGTAAACTTAAAACAGTGGGGTGACTCCCATGCTAGCCATACTCCGAGTAGACCCATTGAAATGAATGGACCTAGGTTAGTAATGCCCTTTTGATTTCAAAAAAGTGCTCTTACCATGACTAGCATCGGATGCATTAGTATCTATGTTAGGCAAAATTGCACACAAAAAATGGCCTGGGTTCATAAGCTGGACTGTAGGAGGGCCTCCCGAGATGGGCAGTGTATTGTACAAATGCCTTGCTTAGAAAGAAACGGGCTTCCTCTCTGCCACAGGCCCTCTTTTCCATTGAAGCGCACCGCCTTTTGCTACAAAACAGGAACAGTTTTGAGCACAGCATACATTTTTAGTTGCAATTGTAGAAGAATCCACTGTGATTGAAACATATCGGAGCTTGTCAAATGGTGTTGCAAGGAATCTTAAGAGCTGCAGGAGATTTTCCACGAGGACTTAAAAATTGCCTTTTGCAAACTAAGGTGGAGAACTGAATTTAAGATTTGAGAAAAAACAAAACAAAAACTGAGACAAACTGAAATTGGCAGGTGTGCCTTGAGGGCTCTCCTGCCCTGCCCTCCCCGTTTCCTTTTGATTGCTGCAATTCCAGCCTCTCCCAACCGTGCAAGAAGAAAGATTTTAGCTCTTCTCAGAGAATACTAATGATGCTTAATTCAGTGTGCTGAGCCTGGTGGGTCCTTACTTGTCCCCATGCAGGTGTTGAGGAGACTATGCTGAATATTTGGAAGTCCAGACGTTCTTTGAGTTTTTCTGCAAGCACCGACAAAGCCCCCCAAGCGTGATAATCAGAAGCACATTGCATAGTAGCCATTCCTCAGACCCACCCTTCCCCACCCCACCCCACCTTAAACGTTTTCTCTTGTCCCAATGGAGGCCTGATAAAGGCACATAAGAGTTGAGTTAGCTTCTGCATGAAAGGAGGGGGAGGGAGTTAGTGTGTGTGGGGTCCTAGCACACGAACAGCCCCCACCTCACCCCAATTAAATAGCTGGTTTAAGCTGTTCTGATGATACTTACAGCAAGTTCGTTTCGTGAGCCAGCAGAACTAGTTGAGTTGGTATCGCACAAGACAACAGAGGTTTAGGACCAGAGTTTTCCTTCTCCTATATATTGGCTCCCTCTGTTATTCCTGCAAGCTCTAAACTCCTCAATAGTAGAAGAACATAGGGAGCTGCTTTAAACTGAATCACACCATTGACACATCTAAAGGTAAAGGACTCATGGACGGTTAAGTCCAGTCAAAGGCGACTATGGGGTTGCAGCGCTCATCTTTCTATCAGGCCAAGGGAGTTGGCATTTGTCCACAGACAGCTTTCCGGGGCATGTGGCCAGCATGACTAAATGCTTCCAGTGCAATGGAACACCGTGATGGAAACCAGAATGCATGGAAATACCGTTTAACTTCCCGTCACAGTGGTACCTATTTATCTACTTGCACTGGCATGCTTTCAAACTGCTAGGTTGGCAGGAGCTGACACAGAGCAACGGGAGCTCATCATGTTGCGGGGATTTGAACTGCTGACCTTATGATCGGCAAGCCCAAGAGGCTCAGTGGTTTAGACCACAGTGTCACCCGCATCCCTTGATACATCTAGCTCTGTATTGTCTGCACCGACTGGCAACACCATCTGCATGTAAGGCCAATGCCACTGAGCTACAGATTTTCTGTTATTATTTCAACTTTCCTCCATTGAGTTCAGGATAGTTTGCATAGATCACCACACGTAAAACTTGCTAGAAGTGAGAGCTGGATTTGAGCTCACGATCTCTGTCAACAAGTGCCAGCGTTCTAACCATTCTGCCATGCTGCCTTTTCGAAATAGCTGCCTAAGAAGATGTCCCCTTTAGAGAGCAGATGTAACTCTAGACCAGGGGTTATCATCCTGGTCCCTACCATCCACTAGTGGGCGCTTCAGGATTCTAGGTGGGGGTTCTATGGCACAAGATGAATCCTCCTTCCATCGAGCACTGGTGGGTGGTAAGGAAATTTTACTATCAAGAAAGATGGTGGGCGGTAGCTATAAAAAGGTTGACTATCCCTGCTCTAGACCATCAACTCTGTTCCTAAGGTCTCATCCTTTCGCCGTTGCCCTCTCTCCTCTGGCAGGTGTACACTGGCAACACCGACTATGAAGACACGGTGACCAACCTCTTCAATCCTCCGGTTACGGCCCAGTACCTCCGCATCTACCCTATGATCTGCCGTAGAGCCTGCACTCTGCGCTTCGAGCTGGTTGGCTGCGAAATGAATGGTAAATGCTTCCCATTGGTCTAAGGCCACTGGCACCGTACGTTTAAAGCACTGCAATGGCTTCCCCCAAAGGATTCTGGGAACCAGGAGTGGTTTAACAGCCAGTCCCAGGGAATTATGGGAATCGTTTCTCTGTGAGGGGAATAGGGGTCTCCAAATAAATCAGCACCCACAACAAACCACAGCTCCCAAAATTCTTTGAGGGAAGCTGTGACTGTTTTGAGTAGTTACATAGTACTTTAAACGCATGGTGCGAATGTGGCCTAAATGTCTTTGGTGGTGGTGGACTTTCTTGCATGGATAATCAGAGGGCAGCAGCACCCTGGAGAATTTGACTTCACCATCCTTGCCCGCATGTTGGAATTCTTTTTCCTTAATCTGGTTTGGGTAAGCCAAAATGTCAATGTAGGTCTAGGGATGGGGGTATAGGTCAATGTTGGTTTCTCTCAGTTTCTCATTTTTCCAGTTCTGAGTTCAGTTCTCCACATTTGCACATCACTTTGTGAACTTTGTTTTTTTTTAAAAATAAAAGGTCCTCATGAAAATTCATTGGCTTTTCATTGTGAATTTCCCCCAATATGTACATTTTTGCAAAGCCATCTCTTCTAGTACAATGCATTTTGGTATGTTATTTTCACTAATATATTTTCACCCTTTACCCTGACATATATATGTTTTGCTACGTTACTTGGCTGTGGAGAACTGCATTTCAAAAACTGGAAAAATGCAAACTTTCCAAGGATAGCTGTATGTTTGGTTTGCATGTTGCTTTGGAAAAGGCAAACCAGGTGTGTTCACATTAAAATGTGAACCGAATTGAATTTCACCCCCATCCCCATAGCAGGTCACCCAAATTGCCCTGGGGGAATTCTGCAAGGTTGAAGCGGTTGCCTTTGCTGACCTCTAATTTCCAAAATCTGTTGGCACTTAACTGTGAAAACTGGGACTCTCAGATTGGCCACTTGGGTACTGTGGATAATTGCCAGCGCTGTCTGCTCTGTAAAGAAACATTTAACATTTCTGTGCAGAGGCAGCCCAGATTTTGCACTAAAAAGGGCCGAATTTTGCTACCTGTTTTTGCATGATTTCTTCTTGTTTGCATCATATTTTTAATCTGGCTTTGTTTGGGCCACGGACAGGGGAACTGAGAATTTTTCTTCAAGCTGCTGGGAAGCTAAGAAAAGACTAGACTTGATACGCAGTCCTCACTTCTGAACTTTAAATATGCATCTGCCTGGCAGGGGTTTGATGCATTGCTCTGCCTCCTCTTCTTTATGGGACAAGCTCTCTGGGATAGCTGTTGGTAGAGCATGAGACTTTTAATCTCAGGGTTGTGGGTTTGAGTCCCGTGTTGAGCAAAAATATTCTTGCATTGCAGGGGGTTGGACCAGATGATCCTTGTGGTCCCTTCCAACCACAGGAATCTCAACCATTGGGCTTTGCTCAAAATAGTCATTTCCAGTTTGATCTTGGAAGCGGCCCCTTGGTGAGGACTGGCCTGGTAGGACTAGGCTTTCTTTGGCTTCCCTAACAGTGATGGAGTCCAGGTTGTTGGGTCCTGTTGTCCGCCTCCCTATTGCAGTGGTGCTGTCAGGGCAGGACTTATGGGCAAACGCCTGGGGTTCCCACAATAGAATGAGCAGGTGGGCTCCCCAATCCAGGAGGGTTGGCTTATCTAGGGATGCCATACGTCCAGGAATTGGACTGTCAAAATGGCATCTGGGTGGATTTTTACCAAGTCTGCAAAATGTCCTGGAAAACCCGGATGTATGAGATTACGCTAGTAGGACAGCAAGAAGTTCTGTAAGGAGGACTATTTGAAATATTGCAAGAAAGACTATGAGGAGAATTGTTAGTTAATGATAATTAAGAGTAATAGAGAAATTAAGAAATGCAGAATAAGTGAGAAAGAATGGTAAATCATCAGAGGTGTTGACGGAAGCCTAAAATATTGTATAAGAAGTTATGTTAAATGAATGTTGGATATGATATGTTAAAAAAACCCCAATAAAAATGTGTATATATATATATATAAGAAAACCCGGATGTATGGCAACTGGAGCGATTTTTAAAGAAAAATCCCTTTAAAAATGCCCCAAAAGCTCCAAAACTCTTTTTTGGGGGGGCATGTTCCCAGAGAAAGGTCATCAACTTCACCCGCCCTCCAACAACTTTGTTTGGATTTTCACTTTTGGGAATATAGCTTAACGCGTTTCCAGAATAGATGAAGTAACGCATATTAGCATTTTCAAGTGGCAGGCGGAAGCCCAAAGTCTAAAATGGCTCGACTTGCACCACTGCCCACATCCAGACTTTGGGGCTCTTTCTGTTTCTTCCTCCTCCTCTGCATCCATAATTACAATCGTACCTTGGTTACTGAATGCCTTGGTACTCGTATGTTTCGGTTCCTGAACGATCGAAAACCAGGAGTGTGTGTTCTGGTTTTCAAATGATTTTCAGAAGCTGAACGTCCAGCATGGCTTCCGATTGGCTGCAGGATGATCTTGCAGCCAATCAGAAGCCGTGCCTTGGTTTTTGAATGGTTCCGGGAGTCAAATGGGCTCCCAGAAGGCATTCTGTTCGAAAACCAAGGTACGACTATACAGTGACACCCTCTGGTGGTGCTCAGAATTATAGGCCAACTGACTGTTTTTCCTGCTTCTTACTGTCACAGCTCTGTTGTAGCATTGTAAATTTGCTTGGTGCTTTGCTGAGCAGTGTCACGAAACCCAGACTGGCCCCTGCCCTGAGGACCTTACAGCTGAAATGTTGGTGGAGGGTGACAGAACTCAGTATTGCTCACTGACTGGCAATACCTCTCCTGGGTCTTTCCGAGTCCTTCCTTGACATGCCAGAGATTGAACACGGAACCTTTTGCATGCAATGTAGATGTTCTTAACAATGAGCCACAGCTCTTCCCATCCTCAACATTAACCCATGACTTTAAAAATTATCATTTAATCACAAAACGCCAATTAAATACCTTTGCTCTGAGTATGCATCTCAAATATTTTATCCTACAACAGCATTTGGGTGTGTGTTTTGACTTGAGAAGCGTATCACAGAATTCAGAGAAGTGGGAAATCTGAAGGATAATTATTGAGGAATATCCACTGGTGAAATTGGAATGGAATTACACCATTATTGGGTAAAAACCAGGGTGGCTAACCTTTGATGCTCTAGATATTCCTGGACTGCAGCTCTTATCATTCCCTGACCATTGGGGCAACAGGAGGTGTCATCCAGCAACACTTGAAAGATTACATGTTAGATGCCCAGCTCTTGCACCCTCAAAGTGACATGTAAATATTTGTGGACATCATTGGGATTCCATCTTTTGGGTTGCCTTACCCCTGTCCCCCATGCCTTTGTATTTCCATCTGTGCTTTGGTTTCTTGTTTTTAAAACAGTTTCCAGAAAGCTGCAAGACTTGCTTTTAGTGAGATCCCTAATGGTGGACAAGTTGGTTTGAAGCATCAATCAGCTCTTCGCCACTCCTGATGTTCAGAGCACAGGGATGCAGGTTGCAGAATTCTGCCTTAGAACCTCCCCCAGAATCTTCTCAACACATAGGAATTTCTGTGGCAGGCATGTTTCTACGTGGGGGATCTAGGCCGATGGGTCAGCATGGAAAGTTTTGAAAGCTGCTGCTTTGGGCAAAATGTGTTTGTGTGTTTCTGTCTGTCTGATGGTGCTTAATTTTGTTTTCTTTGGAGCATCTGTTGCTTCCGGTCTCTTCCCTTTCACTGTGTCTGTGTAAACCGTTGTGTTACAGTGTATTTCAACATGGCAGGTTGCTCGGAGCCGCTGGGCATGAAATCCCACTTCATCAGCGACCAGCAGATCACAGCCTCCAGCGTTTACAAGACATGGGGCATCGACGCATTCACTTGGCACCCGCACTATGCCCGCCTTGACAGGACGGGCAAGACCAACGCCTGGGCTGCCCACCGCAACAAACAGGACGAGTGGCTTCAGGTAAGGCCTTGCCGCTCCTATGCAGGAAGGAGGGGCGGAAGGGCAGTGCAAGGGTGAAGACTGGGCACTTGAATGTGTGGCATAAGAGGAGCCTTCAGATGGCCCATCTAGCTCATCACTCTGCCCTCACAGTGGCCGACCGGATTCCTGAAACAAACTTGGAAGCTGGGAATGAGCACAACAGTATCCTGCTCACCTGTGATTCCCAGCACCTTATATTCAGTGCCTGGAATATGACCATCATGGCTAGTAACCATTGATAGACTTGTCCTCCATGAATTTGTCCAATCCTCTTTTAAAGTCATCTATTTGGATGACGATCATTGCTTCCTGCAGCAGTGAGTTGCAGTTTAACTATGCCACATGAAGAAGTACTGTCTGAAGAATTACACACCCACACACACACACACACACACCCACACACACCCACATCCCTTTATTGCGGTCCATAAACCCAAAATACACAGTACAGCAATGGTTATATATCAACCGTTATTGAGGTGTAAGAATGGCCTTTCAAGTCTACAAAGGTGCTCTAGCCCATACATACTGGTTTCTAATTCTTACTGCCTCTGGGAATTTTTTTGCTACGGCTAGTGTAATGGCATCAGTCTTATCCTTGAGGAGAACCTCAGCATAAAAGGAGTCAGCCGTTGTAGGTTGTTCTGTTAATATTGGTTTGATTAGATGCTTTCTAATCTGTTTATACAAACAAGAGTTTAGTAAAACGTGTTTCATACATTCAACATCCTGGGCACATGGGCACAGCCTGTCTCGGTATGGGAGGCCAGCTAATTGAAGAATTCCTTTCCTTTTATTTATTTATTTACGGCCATAGGCCCATACAGGTAAAAACGACACATAAATAACAACTTGTGCACGTGGGGAAAAAAAACAGCCGCTAAAACACCACTATAACAATAAAATACTATAAGATAGAATGGCATACTACGCCTTAATTAGCTTGTAGTGCTCCTTGGCGTCGACCTTTCCTTTTACTTGTTCTGAATCTCCTGCTGGTGCTCACGGTAGGCAAAGGGCCCAGATCCAAGTAGTTTTACCTTTGCCCTGCTGGCTCCCCCCCCGGAAGACCCACAGTTTAGTCCTAAATTTTGCTGTTTTGTTTTCTAATTTTCATGTTTGTATTCTGCATTTTATTTTGTGACCTGCCCTGAGATCTTACAATGAAGGGCGGCATATAAATCTAATCAACAAATAAATGAAAATAAAATGGCAAATGGCAGAAAACCTGACTGCTGTTTGCTCTGAATCAACGTTTTCCTGGGGAAAATCAGCAGAGTAAATGCATAAGCCAAGAGTCTCCAAAGTAGTTCCTTTTTATCAGCCCTGAACCTCCCACTGAATCTGCTACGAGGGGAGAAAAACATCTCTCTATCCATTCTTTCCATGCCAGCCATAATTTCATAAACATAGCATGCCACCTCCTCCTCCACCTTTTCCTCTCAGTGAAACGGTCCCAAATGCCGCAACCTTGCCTCCATGCCCTTGATCATTTGGTTTCCCCCTTTTCTGAACTTCCCCAAACCTTTCAGTATCCCTTTTTGAGGTGAGGCAGCCAGAACTGAACACAAAATTCCAAATGCGGTTGGCACCATTTAAGGTGACCTTTTATAAGGGGGCATAGGGGGCTTGGAATTTGTGCCCTAAACTTCTCCCAGCAGCTGTTCACATCCTTATTGTGTGGTGGAGATTCACAAGGGCAGAGGACCATTCCAGACTGCCGTTATTCTGCAGGGGTCTGCATGTGTTCATTGCCATACCGACAAATTTAGGTTCTGCACTGAAAGTCAATGTGGGACTTTTGCACAACAAACCTGTTTATTATCTCCCCATTCACCACCAAAATCGATTTTTTGTATGTGATGTGGATGGGAAAATGTGCAGTAATTTATGTTTGCTTGATGTTAGCATTATCAACCCCCCTGCAAACAAATTGAAGGAATCCTCAATAAACAGTGGATATTGCACAACCTCCCTACAAACTTTGCTGCATTCAAATTGGGTTGGAGGCTCCATAAACAGTTTGCCTGGAAGTGACCTTAATCCATAAAAAAGCAAGTGAGTTAATGGTAATCCAACCTCTTTCTTTTTCACTTCAAAAAAATAAAATTGCTGCGAGCCAGGATTATTCGTTTCCAGAAGTAACTTATCTCAAAACGGGAAACAATTTAGACTCAAGTGCTTCTATACACACCCTGCTCCAAAGGTTGTTATCTTCTCTTGCTTCCACCCTCCTCGACCCATTTAGTCAGAGGCCAATGTGTAGCTGCCTGTATCTTGTCTGTAGCTGATCCTTGCTACTAGTGATGTTGATTATTTTCACATCCCTAGTAGCACATATCCCAGTGCTCTCAATGAAAATTAGGGGCGGAAGTTCCCGTTTTTCTGGCAAGAAACTCTCCCTAAACAGACATCTAAAAACTAACACGGGGATAATCCACACTTACCTTTTGCCCTGCACTTTCTAGAGACAGGTCTGAGTGCTTTACCCCAGCGCTTTCCCCAGGAAAATCTGCTGTCTTAACACTGACTCAGAACAAACAGCAATTTTGGTTTTCCGTGGATAGCAGTTTGCTCCGATCAGCAGCGAAGACCAGGTTTTTGCAGGGAAGGCAGAGTCAAAGGGGGGGGGGGAGCGCTTAGATATATGGTGCTTTAAAACGTGTAACTGTGCCAGGAATGTGGTGTGGGAATGTTATATAACCCTTTGTGGGAAAGTTGTGGATAGTTGGAGATGATATATTGATTAAATGTTATTCTTCCTTACTCATGCTTGTGAGTTAGTAGCAGAGTACATTCCCCAGTATATTGCAGGAAGCTAGTTGCAGATTCGTTTGAATATCTTTAGTTAAGTAATCCAATCTGGCATGCCCAGTTTAGAGTATATTCCTGGTAAGACCCCTTTGATTCCCCCAAAAACGAATAAAGACACAAGAGTCTTCCTTATAAGTAATTAAAAGTTTACTCACATTCAGTTCACAGTATGATCCTGAAGGCAGGCTTTAGCTTGTAGTTACAGAAGTGAGTTTGAGTTCATCCCATATGGGAATGAGCCCATGTGTTGCTGGCTGAGAGCCAGCAGACAGCAAAATACACCAGTATCAGAAGAGAGCAGCAAAAGAGGAGGATGGCTGAGTGACTGGCCCTTTTACAGGGTCTCAAAGGGTTACGCCCATCTATCTAGTCACACACTGAGGATGCTCCAGACCAGGTGGGACAGGAAGTCCTCCTGCCTGGAGTAACATCCCCCTGTGTGTCCACTCTGGGCAAACAGGAAGTGTTTTATTTTACTGCTACAGTGATGTCACATCCCACACATGGCACAAAAGGAAGTCTGGATGAGCCCTCAGTTGTATGCAAACTTGCCCCCAGGTTTGGATGCTTTTCCTGCAAATCTTCTGAGTCTTAATAGAACTTGTGTGTTGGGGTTAAAAGGTTTCCAGGGAACGTGGCCTCAACTGAGTCTGGGCCCCTCATTTCTTCTTCATCTTCACAAATTAAACGCCATCCTTGTTTCCCTACAGATTGATCTTGGGGCTGAGAAGAAGGTGACCGGGATCATTACACAAGGAGCTCGTGACTTTGGGCACATTCAGTATGTTGCTGCCTACAAAGTGGCCTATAGTGATGATGGGAAGTCCTGGACTCTTTACAAGGATAGCAGGACAAACGCCACCAAGGTAGGCTTGGGGAATTTTGCTTCCTCTGTAATTGAGAAACCACTCCCATGCTCAATGAGGAATAGGAGAGAAATTCAATTCAGTTTGCATTTAAGGCCAAATCTTATCAAATCTGCGCTCTCCAGAACAAGATGAGAACCTAAAAAACACCCTTCAATATCTGCACTTATCCGAAATTTGCGACGCACTTCCCCGACATTTTTCAGGGCTTAAAAATGAATACTTTAGTGAAAATAAACACAGAATGCAGCATTATATCAGGAGAAATTGCTTGCAACAAAGGGTACATTAGCCAAGTGTGTGTGTATTAAAAGAGAAATTCACACTAAAATGCTGAAGGATCAAGAAAGGGTAACCCTTGCTTACAGCCCTGTGAGGTCGGCCGGCCTCCTTCCTTCCCGCTCTTGTGTTTTCTAACCGTACTTCTTTCTCCTCACCGGCACAGATATTCCAAGGCAACTATGACAACAACTCGCACAAGAAGAATGTGTTTGACGTTCCCTTCTACACCCGCTTTGTGCGCATCCTCCCCGAATCCTGGCACAACCGCATCACCTTGAGAGTGGAGCTTCTGGGCTGTGATGAGTAGCCCCCTCACCCCTGACCATGGAGGCCGTGAAGCAGAGAGCCAGACTGACTTCCCCACCCACTTTGTCTCCTGCCCCCTGCATCCCTCGGACCTGTGGCGCTTTCTGTTCCCAAATCCACTACTCCTAGTTCCAATTTATAAAAAATCCTATGCCCTGTGTCAGGCACTGGGAACACCATTTTTTGTAGAGCCAGCAGCTATCAGGGTCCGGGGGCCTTGTTACATCCTTGACCCTCTGCTTGTCTTCTATCTCCTCCTCACTTTTTGCTTTCAAAGAATGATTGACAAGCTGGCTCCTTCAGGGATTGGCTTACTTTGTTTGCATCACCACGGCCCCCTCTTGCGGGTCCCTTGCACTGCACTTTAAGAGCCACTGTTGAGCGTCTGGGCTCTTGCTTTTCTAAGCCCTACCCCATGCATGGTTGATTCCCTCCTGGCGACATCGTCGCGCACACAAACCAGTTCAAGCAGTCCTTGTCCTCTCCAGAGAGCCCTGGAAACTGTGGTTCAAGGTGTGGGGCGACTGTAACGGAAAATGCTTAACAGCCTCCAGGAGCCACATTTCCCAGGATTCTTTGGAGGAAACAATGGCTGGTCTAAGACACAAGTTTAATAGCCTAGGTACGATGTAGGTCACAGGCAGTGTTGTATATATACTCCCTTGGATTATCATTATTTTTCAAAACATGATCAGAACTTCAGACCAAAAAAACCCAGGGTTTCAAAGTTCTAAGTTTTTGCAAGATAAGTTGAAGTTTAGCGTAATTTATTCTGCTTTCACAAGTCACAGAGAAGCCCATAATGCCCCTACTTCCTGGAAACAGAGGTCTCTGCTCCTCTCGGCTCCTCACATGTAACCACGCGGTTGCCCACACTTTTCCAAGTTCATTTTCAAAGCCATGAGGACTATCAGCTTGCTTTTGCTCCTCCGGCAATGGAAGTCACTGCATGAAATCCACATAGCCCTGCTCCCAGTTTACCTGTTCCCTTGATAAACTTCTCAGGATGCTAAAAGATTGGAGACTGGGTGAACTCACGGATTTGTAAAGTATTCCTTAAACTTTGCTGGGGCTGTTTTGGCAGTAGTCTAACCTTCCCCCAACCCTCCACTTTTTGCATACTGAAAAAGACACTGCACTGTTGTTGCTGTTGTTTGTTAAACCCACTAGGCCCCTCTCCTTGCGACTAATGCAACAGCTTCCCCTAATTGCTTCTCTCTTTTGGAGACCACGCTTGGCAGAGGCCCTGTGAAGAAGCGAGGCTCTAAGAAGCTGTGTCAAGGAAGGAAGGACAGTGTTTTAAAATGAAAACAAATGTGGAATGTCCCTTTTGGAAGGGGTCTGTGTGGTGGCGGTTGGGGGAACACATGGCTTTCGGTAAGACAAACCTAATAAGAGGGGCTTCAAGTAGGGCCACCGTCTGGGATCTGGAAGCAATTAACCCAGAGCACAGTTTTTTTTAAGCCATAGGAAATTCTGAGGGTATCCGCTATGGCTTCTCAGCAAGACACAGTCCCTAAGTAAAGACTCTCAGTATTAAAACAAACTTTAAGAACGCTTGCTTTTTGATGTCTCTTTCAAGGCATGGAATCCCAGGCAGAACCAATGGATGGGGGAGAGGGAGGTGGAGTTTGGGGTGAGAGATAATACTGTAAGTTCCTGGCTTACTGTACAGATGAAAGAGATGGACAATGAAAGTTGTCTTCTGGTGGCCAATGCTATTAAGTCAGCAGTGGAGAACCTTGGCCCTGGGAGCCCGAATAGGCCCCTCCAAGCCTTTCTGTCTGGCTCGTGAGAAACCCCCACATCAAGCCCCTCACCGGCCCTGTTCTCCCTCCTCACGTATATTTGCCTGGCTGGAAAATGTCCTTGCACTTGGATGATGCTTCTTTCCTAGTGGGAGGAGGGTGAGAAGTGTATGAATGTGTGTAGAAAGTAGCCCAGGTGCTCTAATACACAGCCTAAGGGCCACACGGAGTCCTCAAGGCCAATGGACAGGGAGGTCTTCCAGCTTCATGCTTCTGGTGCTATATTAGTGCAAGCATAACGACATCCAGTGCTTGGAAAGAGTTGACAGCCAATCAGAAAGGAGCCCAAATCTGAAGATGCCCTGCTGCAAGATAAGGCAGATCCCAATGAGCTGAACTAACTCTTCACATGAAGCAGATGCACTGGGTAGCCATTCCTTTGCAGTGTTTAAGGGTTTGGGAATGAGGCCACCAGTTAGTATGCATTCTTTGCTCGGCTGACTTTGCTCAAGCACAAATCCCCATTGCTTATGATGATTGGTTGAGGAATATATTCACATTGTAAACCAGGGTTCCAAAGCTAGTTGCAGAACCAAGGTCAATAGGTACCCTGGTGAAGACTTGTCCTAATATAAATGTTAACCCTGGTTAAGGCTGGTGTCAGGGATGCAGGACTAGGGTGTGCATAATGCTATGGCTTGTCTCTGATGTCTTCAACATGGTTAAGAGGCAGATTGCATTACATCTGTGCCGGCCTATAAGAGGGAGTCCCATCCATTGTGTTGCACCATGGCAGACCAGCTATAGATCTTCTCGGTCAGTCATTGCCCCATGTGCTGTTGCCTGCTCACTCTGCAGTGTTCTGTGCGTTGAGCAAATCTGTTCAGAGCACGCCTGGCTGAGGATAGCCATGCGCCCTGCCTGCAGAGGATTGTCTTCTGTTGGAAGGTCAATCAAAGGACAGTCTTCAATTAGAAAGATGGCCTCTATTTGAGGGGCTGCCCATTTTGAGTTTTAAAGACATCAGGGAGACCATCAGGTGCCTTGAAGTTGCCTACACCCAGACAGCAGATGAAGAAGACTCCCAGCAGCCAGCTCACCTGGTCACCCCCCCCCCCAAAAAAAGAACCATGGAGTCATATTGCCTTCAAGTTACAATTTTTCTAAATTTGCACTGATATATATATAAATGCGCATTTTATGCAAAACTCTGGTCTATTGTGCTCTTGTTGCTTGACAAATCACAAGTAACCACCCGAGTCTGGCCTGTGCAATACAGGTGGTGCTGTGTACTCAAAAAATGCCCCACATCAGCACAAAACAATTACATCTCTGGCCCACACAGGCCCAGTCTGGGTTTAACTCAGGCAATTCCACTGTCTCCACTGAGGAGGAAACATAACCTATTGAGTGGGATGGGAGAGCTCAATGCATCTGGCAAGGCTGTTTATATTATCCCTCCTACTTTCCTCTCCTTTTGACACTTCCATCCCTACCCCCCCCCCCACATACGTGTGTGTGTGTGTGTGTGTGTGTGTGTGAGTGAATCACATTTGCACCATACATCTAAAGCATTATGATACCACTTCAGTCCCCTCTTTCTGGGAACTAGAGTTTTCTTTTAAAGGGTGCTGAGGTTTGTTAGGAGACCACCTGTTTCCTTCAGAGAGCCACAGTCCCCAGAGTTCCCTTGGGGGAAAAACAGGATTTATGCAGCTCTGTGAACGGCATAGAGGTACCAATTATCAGCTGTATTGTACCTTTGCATGTAGGGTTTCAAGTGAAAATGGGTCACCTGGAGCCATTGTGTCAGATGATGGACCGGTGAGCAGCCCCGCCCAGCTGTCAAGTTTGACTCATGGAAGGTGGGGGAGGTAAAGATCTGGCTTGCTGGATAAATGCAGGCCCCACCCCTACCCTACTGACTGCACTTGTTTCCTGATCCACAAATGCTTCCCAGGTGCATCATGCCAGCCTTCCAATGCTATACTTGGAGGTCTTAGATTACAGCTGCAACTTGTTCCAGGTCGCATGGCGGATGGGATGGTGACGTCTGGTGCTGGTGGGAACCAGACTCTTAAGTCAAAGCGTGAGCTAAAGAGAGACATTCCTTTGGGGAGGGTTGGCTAAGCAAGCTCCAAAAAAGAAAAGCTGCTGATGTGTTAGAGATGCCCAGAAGGCTTTGATTATCTATGTGCAATGGAGAAAAGGCATGAGCTGGCGATGGGGAGGACTGCATCATCATCATAAGAAGATGAGGGATTAATGCAGGATCCTGTCCCAAACAGTAGCCAACCAAACACCTCTTGGGAAGCCCATAATAAGCAGAGCACTGAGGCAATAAATATTTCCCTGTCTGTATCAACTGGTATTCAGCAGGATATCACTCTCAATATTAGTTTTCTGCCTCTGATACCTGAGGCAATGCATAACCACCATCAGTGGTGGCTGGTGCCTATTGGGACTGGGAGGGTGTAAGGGAGGGAGGCCAACAGTAGGTGGCGCCAGAGACAATGGCAGGGGAAGAAAACTCATTCTGCTTTACGGAGTTCCACAGTGGCAAAACCGAGACTAAGGAGGAAGAAGCAGATAGCAAAAGCCACCTCCCAGGACTGGTGACCTTGGTGGACCTTTTTACCATCATGGACCAGCCTCCGCTGTTTATCGTGACCAGTAGCCATGGATAGACTATTCACCCATGCATTTACCTAATCTCCCTTTATCTGTGATTTATTTTCTCACATTTATATCCTACCTTTCTTCCATGGTAGCATACAATTCCCAGGTGCAGACCATACTTAGGTCAGTTTAGTTTCTGCAACATGGTGGTCTCATGTGCCTTCACACCACACCCTGGTCATTAAAGCTATCGATTTTATGCCTTTGGCCATTGTTACATCTTGTGGCATTTCCTTTTGGGTTGTCTGAAGCCCTATTTTCCTTTGGGTGGTCATGCTATTTTAAACCAACTACATGACATGTTCACACCATACATTTAAAGTAGTACTGCGCCACTTTAAACAGTCATATGGCTTCTCCCAAAGGATTCTGGGTACTATAGTTTGTTAAGGACACTGAGGGGTGCTAGGAGACCCCTACCCCCCCAACAGAGCTAAAATTTCCAGAGTTCCCTATTAAGAGCGATGAATTGCTAAACCACTCCCATAACACAGCTGATCCTAGAAGCCATGCTGTCAAGCCTCACATGTGATGATGGATGTGGGGCAAGGGGGCATGGTTTGGGGAAAATGAGACAAATTGGGACCCTGATTGAAGTCCCCCATACCTTCTGCAAGAAATCAAGATGATGTTGGTGTTCAACCTAGGAAGCTAATGGAGAGCAGTGAAGGACATCTGCTGGCATGTTTACTGCCATGAAAGTCCACCTGTTCTCAACCTGTATGCTTGCATAGATACACCAGGCTTCCCCAACCCAGCCCTAAAGAATAGGGTAGGATTGGTGCGTGGAAATTGCAAAAAAGCAGGTTTCGGCTAAAAATGAGAATAATTATCTTATGATCACCATGGTGCCAGCTATGGAGTCCATTACCCTAGGAGGTGATAGACACTACTTCACTGGTGGAGGCAGTAATGTTGTCACAACAACAATGGTCTTGTTCAGATGGCCTGATTATCATCTTCCAAAGCAGCTGCTCTATTCCCAACTTGAGAATGGAAAACCTAATGCCAGCGGACAACAAAAGAGGTTTAAAAATGCTCTCAAGGCAAATATAAAAAAGTAGTATAAACACTGACAACTGGAAAACACTGGCCTGTGAGTGCTCAAATTGGAGAATAGCCTCTACCAAAGACTTCATGGACTTTCAAAAAGGACAAACTCAAAATGAAAGGGAGAAATGAGCTAAGAGGAAGGCACGTTTGGCAAATCCTTACTGGGATCAACTCCCACCCGGAAACCTATGTTCCCACTGTGGAAGGATGTGCGGATCCAGAATTGGCCTCTGCAATCACTTACGAACACACTGTTAAGACATGGAAGACAATCTTATTTGGCCACAAGTGATTGCCGAAGAAGAAAGAAGTTTCTGAATACCAGTTTCTGGAAGCCACAGGAGAGAAGAATGCTCTTGTGCTTGGGTTCTGCTTGAGCATTTACCCACAAGCATCTAGTTGGGCACTGTGAGAAGTGGATGCTGGATTTGATAGGCCATTGGTCTGATGCAACAGGTTCTTATGTTCTTAGTGGAGGCATTTAATCAGAGGCAGCAGGGATGCTGTGGCTGCCAGACTCCTGCATTGGACAATGACCCCCAGGGTCCTTCCTAACCCCACAATAGTTAAGAGCACCAAGGTACAATGCAAAGCTCAGCCTGTGATTTCTCGCACAATGCAGCTGATGATGAATGGTGGGAACGGCTGACAACTTATTGTAGGAATCTTCTGGGTTTTCCCCCCCAACCGTAAGAACAAACAACTTTCTTGGCATATCAGCCAGTGGAGTGCCAGGTTATTGCAGAGTGAATGGCTTCCCTGCTTGGGAAGGTCTGTAGCTCTGTGGCAGAGCACATACTTTCCAGGTGGGGCCTGGTTCAATCCCCATCACCTCCAGGTAAGGCTGGGAAAAGATTCCTAGCTGAAATCTTGGACAGCTTCCTAAGTTCCTAAATACAGAGTGTTCTCTATTGAGGAAGCAGCAAAGAGCTTTCAACAGTATGCAACAGAATAGTGGAAGTGGGCAGAGGACACAATGTAATCCTACAGATGAGAACAAAGGTGTTACAAGGTACCTCCTGGTTTGTTTGTTTGTTTGTTTGTTTGTTTGTTTGTTAAGTGACATCATGCTTATTTCTTGGTGGGTTATACAGTGGTATCTTGGTACTCAAATGGCTTGGCTCCTGAGCAAATTGGCTCCACAAAACCAAAAGTGAGTGTTCCGGTTTGCGAACGTTTTTCGGAAGCTGAATGTCCGACACTGCTTCCGTGGCTTCCACTTGAGTGCAGGGCGCTCCTGCAGCCAATCGGAAGCGACACCTTGGTTTTCGAACGGGTTTGTTTTAAAATTTTTAAATAATAATTTTTATTAGTATTTTCCACACAACAACAACACGAAAAATATCAAAAAATAACAAAACACAAAAACCAGCATACAAAAAACCCAAATCCATATCTTACACATTAATAATATGAACACTAAAAAGAAAAACAAACATTGACTTCCACCAGTCCCACAGCACCTCCTTTGCGTCTCATTGTATCATCCTGTTCTCCTTATCATCTTTATCCTAGCATCTAGATATAAATCTCTCTTTCTTATCCTTTCACTTCACAAGGTTATTCCAGACTCAGTCGGATTTCTGTCCTCGAACCTTGGCTTTTAAGGTATTCATTTAAGCACTCCCTTTTTCACTTCACTTTTTGGTTTTTGTCTTATTATATCTGTCAATTTGGCTAATTCTAAATATTCTGAAAGCTTACATTTTCGAGCGGTTTCAGGAGTCAAACGGACTCCTGGGACAGATTAAGTTTGAGAACCAAGGTACGACTGTACTCTGTTTAGAGGCTGTGTGAATGGTTTTATTCACACCTCTTGCACACAACCATGAAATCTCACCTTTGTGTTTGGTAGCAAGACTACAGAGACTGTGGTCGCAGTGAACTCTGCCCTTGGAGACTCCTGGCTATGCTGCTGCTGCTTCTCCATCTTCTCCTTGTGCTTACTGCCTGCCCACTTCTTGCCCATACAAACAAGTGACCAGAACAAGGAGCTACAGCAGAATCCATCACTTGCCTTGGGCACTCCTGGGTAGCTGTGCAGACTGGGCCCAGAGCAAGTGGCAAGCAATGTGGGAGCAGGAAGCACCTGGTTAGACTAAGAACAGGTGTGGGGAACTGTTGGACCTCCAGATGCTGCTAATGGCCAGCAACACCCTGAAAGTCAAAGGTTTCCCACACTTGACATAGAAAGTTACGTTATACTGAGCCAGACCATTGGTCCATCTAGCTCAGTGTTGTCTATGCTGACTGACAGCATCTCTCCCAACTCTCCCTCTGGTCTACCTGGAGATGCCGGGGTTAAACCTGGGACCTTCTGCCCCTTTGCATGTGTTCATCTAGCCCATCATCATCATCATCGACTCTTACTAGTGGTGGCTCCCCAGGGTCCCAGGTAGAAGTCTTTCCCACTACCTGTTGCCTGAGGTCCTTTTAATGGGAGATGTTGGAGATCAAAACGAGGACCTTCTATGTGCAGAACATGTGAAGAACTTAAGAAGAGCCTTCTGGATCAGGTCAGCAGCCCGCCTAGTCCAGCATCCTGCTCTCACAGTTGCCACCGAGATGCCTGTGGGAAACCCGCAAGCAGACCTGTGCACAAGAGGACCCACCCCTCCTGCGATTTCCACCAACTGGCATTCAGAAGCACTGTTCCCTCCTCCAACCATCTCCATCAAGTGCTCTGCCAGGGGGTCCTCCCATACCCTACATTGGCTCCCAGTACGTTTCTGAGCACAGTTCAAAGTGTTGCTGCTGACCTTTAAAGCCCTAAACGGCCTTGGTCCAGTATACCTGAAGGAGCATCTCCACCCCCATCATTCATCACTGAGGTCCAGCGCCGAGGGCCTTCTGGTGGTTCCCTCACTGCGGGAAGACAAGTTACAGGGAACCAGGCAGAGGGCCTTCTTGGTAGTGGCGCCTGCCCTGTGGAATGCCCTCCCACCAGATGTTAAAGAGAACAACAACTACCAGACTTTTAGAAGACATCTGAAGGCAGCCCTGTTTAGGGAAGCTTTTAATGTTTGATGCATTACTGTATTTTAATATTTTGTTGGAAGCCGCCCAGAGTGGCTGGGGAAGCCCAGCCAGATGGGCGGGGTATATATAAATAAGTTGTTGTTGTTGTTGTTGTTGTTGTTGTTGTTACCCTTCAAATGGTGGTTCCGATCCACGAGAATGGCAAGATTGAAGTTCTGTGAGAAAGAACATCCCTCTTGGCTGCCCAAAGAGCTATTTAGACGCCTCTCCACTTTGCAGGGAAACTGTCCACAGGATGATGCCTCTATAGGCAGATTGTATCACCCAGGTTGGGAGAATCTGAGCCTATTTCCAGAGCGGTTGAACAAATGCCCCCTGTTCTCAGGGTTTGTGAGCCATTTCAAAGAGAGAAAAGGGGCTTATTTGAAGAATATTGGGAGTTGGTTCCTCTCTCTCTCTCTCTGTGCTTTGTGTGACCAAGCGGCTCATAAGCTTTTGTGCCTTAGCCATGCCCCACGGATGCTCTCATTTGGCAACCGCTCCCAGCTCATCTGGGCCTGAGCTGCTTCTCTCTCCCCGATGCATGGGAAAGTGTGAGCCCCAAAGGAAGGGCTCAAACTGCAGCTGTTTAACAATCAAAGGTTTTTAGGTGCCAGTCCCAGAGGGAGGATGGATCAGCTCTTAATTGCCTCCCAGCTTCTAGTAAATTCCTCAGCCCCTGGCCGCTATCCGAGACAGGCACGGATATAATAAAAGTCTGTGCCAAGACAGGGCAACAGCCTTGCCAAATCGGCTAAAACCTTGCCCTGTGATCCCACTCCACAATTATAAATAGGACTGTCAGCTCATTAATTTTATTTTTTATTTTAAAAAGAAAGCTGAATAGCGATCTGGCTTTTGACTGATCAATGAGTGGATTAAAAATTTCATACACTTACTTAATGCAACTCTTGGAGAAAGTTGCTTTTCCCCTGAGGATCCTGAATGATCCATTGAAGTGTGAGATTATTGCAAGTTATAAAACTAAATTATGTTACTGTTAGGACTGGATGAACCAGTCCATTTTCTCTCAGGCTCACATTTTTCCAGTGTTGAGTTTCGTTTGCCACATTTCCACATTGCATTTTAAATAGTAATATTAATATTACAAAATATATTTATACAAAATATATCCAGTATCCATAAATGTTGCAATTTTTTAAAGGTCATAATGAAAAGTGATTTTAGTGCAAACTTTTTCTCACACTTCTACAAACAATTTCCCCTGATATAGACATTTTTGCAAGCAATTTCTTTTTGCAATTGCTGGCATTTTTTGCAAGCAAATTTGCCTACATAATGCATATTTATCTGCTATTTTCATGAATGTATGCATAGTTTCCCCTAATATGCACCCTTTCATACCCATTATTTGGTTGCATAACAAAATTTGGAGACATTACCATTTAAAATAATGGCTATGGGTTTCAATTTGCATATTGCTTCACATGAAATTCTGGACCAAAACACATTCTTCAACCACCTATGCATGTCTGCTCAGGAGTAAGTCCCTTTGCTTTCCAGTAGAGTTTCCTGCCAGGTAAGCATGCACAGAACCACAGCCACATGATAGAGTAGTGTTTTAGAATCTGAGCAGGGAAGTTACAAATGCAAACCTTAGCCATGGATTTACCACGTAATCTTAAGCTTCATCTGCAGCATGGAATAGATCAACCTTTGCCAAACTGGTGTTCTCTATGGTAGATTATAGCCTACTTTACAGGGATGTCATCAGGAGTACAGATATTTCGCCCTTGTGAAGCATTTTTAGCAATTCGGCAAAGCACTGTGTAAATCTCCTTTTTCTGTTTGTGCATTTAACTGGAGATTTGTTTAAACAATAGTAGAAGTTAATGGTACAATGATGTTCCCCATTCCAGTGATTTCAAACACATCGGCTTCATCCTGCGAGTCTCCAGAGATGCACATAACTCGCTCACTATACCTTGACACTTTGATGTTCTCCAGGCCCCGTGGTTATAAAGGAATGGATTATAGCAAGATTTTCCTGGCACCTCTGCCTTTTGCCAGAAGCATCCTTCCGACATTTTTTTCTGGGGAGCAGTTGCTGATAACAGCTCCAGGATGTAGAGGCAGGAAATCGATGGGAGCCCCCCTCACGCTGTAGGTCACGCCGCAGAGACAAACATTGTCTTTAACTCCTGGCTATCAGCAGGCTTGTTCTGCTGGGTGCCTGGAAGACAGCTGCTCAGGAAACATCAGGAGATGGGCATCCTTGTCTCCTGCGACCAGGAAATTCCTGGCTGCAAGCATAGCACCAAAGGGTGGGTTTTTTGGGGGGTGGGGTGGGGAGAAGCTGATCAGTGCTTCAGTTTCCTTTAGAGAAGGCATAGGCAAACTCCAGCCCTCCAGATGTTTGGGACTACAATTCCCATCATCCCTGACCACTGGTCCTGTTAGCTAGGGATGATGGGAATTGTAGTCCCAAACATCTGGAGGGCCAGAGTTTGCCTATGCCTGCTTTAGAGCATCACTACAAGACCATTTCCCCAAAGCAATCAAGGTCATGAAAATATTGATTCCACCAGTCATCTGTAGAGATCAAGGCAGCAGAATTGTTCTCCTTTCAGTCCTCCTAACAGCCATGTGTGGTGTGAAATGTGGGCGATATTAAGTGGCCCAAGGATAGCCACTAAGTTTTGTGGCTAACTAGAGATTTAAACCTACACTGGCGGTTTCCTGGCCATTTCACTAATTGCATGGAGAGCTTGGTGGAAACCAGTCAACGCTGGATCCCTGATAGGATAGGCTGAGAGACTCTGTCCAGTTTTACCTCAGGATAAGCACTTCAGGGATTTTTATTTGTATGTTGTCTTTCAGTCGATCTCATCTGTTTGTCTTTGACCTTGTTCTTAAATCAGTTTGGGTCCTTTGTGTGTATGTGAGGGACGTGGGTGGCGCTGTGGGTTAAACCACAGAGCCTAGGACTTCCCGATCAGAAGGTCGGCAGTTCGAATCCCCGCGACGGGGTGAGCTCCCGTTGCTCGGTCCCTGCTCCTGCCAACCTAGCAGTTCGAAAGCATGTCAAAGTGCAAGTAGATAAATAGGTACCGCTCCGACGGGAAGGTAAACAGCATTTCCGTGTGCTGCTCTGGTTTGCTAGAAGCGGCTTAGTCATGCTGGCCACATGACCCGGAAGCTGTATGCCGGCTCCCTCAGCGAGATGAGCGCTGTAACCCCAGAGTCGGCCACAACTGGACCTAATGGTCAGGGGGACCTTTACCTTTACCTTTAAAGTGGCACTAACATATGCAATGAATAAATATTGAGCACTACTGTGGGGTAGTTGTCAGAGTTATTAGACTAGGACCTGATAGACCAGGGTTCAAATTCACACTCAGCCATGAAGCTCACTGGCTGACCTTGGGCCAGTCACTACCTAACAGTCACAATGATTAAATAACTAAATAAACAAAACAAATTCATTTATCTGCCTTGGAAGAATGTGGCGTGTAAATGCCAACAGCAGCTAGAGATGGGGGGTTGAGGTATCAAATAAAAGTGACCACCCCTGTTTTGACTCCTCACATGAGTGGAGTGAAGGTGAGCAGAGCCCTGTTTTACCTTGCTGGCCCCAATCCTAGACTGCCTGCCCACCCCAGGACTTACAAACCTTACCTGAGGGTGCTGGCATAGCAGATACCCAGATAGTTTATTTCCACAAGGAAGTAGGATGACACATCCCAGAGAATAGCATCATTTTTCTGTCAGGAATGCTGGGATGTGTAGCTCATTCGTACACGGGGAAAGCGTCCACCCACCTCCTTTTCTTTCTTTCTTTCTTTCTTTCTTTCTTTCTTTCTTTCTTTCTTTCTTTCTTTCTTGAATTTATTTTTATTTGGTTTTACAGTGGTACCTCGGGTTAAGAACTTAATTTGTTCTGGAGGTCTGTTCTTAACCTGAAACTGTTCTTAACCTGAAGCACCACTTTAGCTAATGGGGCCTCCCGTTGCTGCCGCGCTGCTGCTGCGCAATTTCTGTTCTCATCCTGAGGCAAAGTTCTTAACCCGAGGTACTATTTATGGGTTAGCGGAGTCTGTAACCTGAAGCATCTGTAACCTGAAGCGTATGTAACCCAAGGTACCACTGTACAAATATGAGTTTATAACAGTACCAAATGCCTATCCGTATAAAGAGATTTCTCTGAATCTCATGATCATCCCTTCCATGTGTCCTAATGTGAACATTTTCAGCTACATATTATTTCCTAATCTATATTTTGTATTCATCCATATTATCCATAATACCTGTTACATTACAAGTGATATTAAAATCCTGCTAATGTTTTTATCTGCTTACAGTGGTCTCCTAAGTAAATTATAATCCCCCCCAATTCTTTTTTAAAAGTTTTTGTCCTCTTGTTTCCTGAGCTTTCCAGTCAGCTTTGCCATTTCAGCATAGTCCATCAGCTTAAGTTTGCCATTCCTCTCTGGTAGAGACTCTTTCTTCTTTCCATCTCTGGGCTAGTAGCATCTGTGCGACTACTGTCGCATACATAAAAAGTCTTTTCTGCTCCTTTGGAATGCCGGTACCTAAAATTCCTAATAGAAAGTTATTTTCAACGTTTTTTGCAGTTCACCCACCTCAGTTTTCTCTCTCCACAGGTAAAGTTTGTGGGTGCTATGGTGGCAGTGGATGATTTTAAGCACCTGCAAGCATTTTGCAAAGTGCATCGCTTACCCTCCTCACTCAGTATCTAGAGAGAATCCTTGAATGTGAGGAATTAAGGGCTTCCACATCTAAGGGTGACGGTCTTTCCAAACATAGGAAGCTGCCTATGTGAGACCCTTGGCCCATTTGATCCAGCAGGGTCTACAGCAACTCTCCAGGGTTTCAGCTGGAGTCTTTATCAGCAGCCCTACCTACTACTACACCTTGCAGCACGCGAGACCAATGCTTTCCACAGATGTGAACCCTCAGATCTCTTCATGTAGAAACCCTGGGCTGGCTTTAAAGGCTTGGTCAGTCTGACCCAGTTCCAGCTGGCAAGTGGACACAGGTCCTGATTGTCTCGGAAATTGTAGCAGGAACAGGAACCAGTGACTAAAGAAACAGAACCTTTCCGTGAAGGACAGCACAATTCAATAGGGCCTGTTGCCTTACATTGTTTACAAGTCTCCCAGTTAAGGAAAGACTTCTTGAACTATAAGTTGTTGACTGGGATGGATTCCTTTAAGTTGGCTTCTCAGCCAGCACTGAATAGGGGAAAAAAAAGTTTTCTTCTAAAGGGTGCCTCCAGACAGTCACTGTTTTGTGGGAGAGATTCCAGTGCATACTGGAAAATTTATGTTCATCGCTCCCGGTGGAGTATAGGGTCAGGTTCAAGGTGCTGGTCTTGACCTTTAAAGCCCTTTGTGGCTTAGGGCCCTCGTATCTACAGGAGCTCCCCTCCTGGTATGCCCCGCAGAGGACCTTAAGGTCCATGAATAACCATAGTTTAGAGGTCCCGGGCCCTAAGGAAGTCAGACTATCCTTCACCAGGGCCAGGGCCTTTTCAGTGATGGCTCCAACCTGGTGAAATGCTCTGTCCCATGAGACTAGGGCCCTTCAGAATTTAACCTCCTTCCATTGGGCCTGTAAGACAGAACTATTCTACCTGGCCTTTAATTTGAATTTAGCCTGATCTTTTATTTCCCTTCTCTTCCCTCCCACTCCCTTTTTATGAAGATTACCCACTCTGAGACCCCACAGCTAATTCTCCCCGGGTCTCCTCGCTGGCCCAAGTAGGACCAATTCAGCCAGCTAGCCCTGGGGATTATCTAATTGCTTATTTCCCCTAAATTGATTTTTGATTTTTATTGTTATTCATTTTTTTATACTGTATTTTATGTTGCTTTTACAATTACGGTAAGTGTTTTAAATTTGTTGTTAGCTGCCCTGAGCCCGGTTTTTGAACCGGAAAGGGCGTGGTATAAATCAAAATTTATTATTATTAAGTAATGTGGATTCAAGTGCTCTGTCACCATAGTTTAACAAGTCTTCTTAAACACACACACACACACACACACACACACACTCCATAGACTTTCTGCAGTTGGGAAAGTGATGGAGAAACGGATTGAAAAATGTGGGATAAGTGACTGATTCATGGGCCAATGGAGAAACACCCCGCAAGCAATAACTCATGGACATACATTGAAGTGAAGTGTTGGAAAATCCAGAACAGGTAACAGAAAGTACCGTATTTTTCGCTCTATAAGATGCACCAGACCACAAGACGCACCTACTTTTTGGAGGAGGAAAACAACAACAACAAAAATATTCTGAATCTCAGAAGCCAGAACAGCAAGAGGGATCGCTGTGCAGTGAAAGCAGCAATCCCTCTTGCTTTCTGGCTTCTGGGATAGCTGTGTAGCCTGCATTCACTCCATAAGAAACACACACATATCCCCTTACTTTTTAGGAGGGAAAAAGTGAGTCTTATAGAGCAAAAAATACGTTACATCTCCATGCAGCGCACAGTTAAGTTATGGAACTTGCTCCCAGAGGAGGCAGCGATTGCCACCAACTGGGATGGGGTGGCTTCAAAAGAGGATTAGGCAAATCCATGGAGGACAAGGCGATCCATAGCTACTCGCCATGAGGGCTATGCTGTGCCTCTTTGGTGGAAGGCAGTAATGTTTCTGAAAACCAGTTTTTGGGACCTACAAGAGAGAAGAGTGTCTTGGGCTCAGGTCCTGCTTCTCACAGGCATCTGGTCACTGTAGGAACAGGATGCTGGACCAAATGGGTCCATGGCCTGATCCAGCAGACTCTTCTTATGTTAATCAAAGCAGAATGAACCCAGTGTGAATGCTTATTGTTGTATAACTTTGCCACAAACAAATCAGAACGAATCTGCTATATATTTTGGAATGCGCTTTGCCCGTTCGTTCTCTCTAGGTTAGGGATGCCTCTGGAGATATCACTGCTGTTATTATTGAACTTACTGCAACATTTTAATTCTATATTATTGTTTTAATTGTGGGTGGGGAGGGGGAGGAATTTAAAGGTGGGATGTGAAACTATGAAGGAACGAAGGTGAATGATGATGCTCTGCTCCAAAACGCATGTTTTCTTTTTGAAAGGGTCTGTTCTAACCAGAAAGGTTAACAGTTCACAGGAGGGTCAGTAGTTCAGAGTGGGAGTAAAGAGGAAAATGAAGCCTAAAGTCAAAAGGGGGAAATGTAGGAAGCTGCCTTATACGGAGTCTGGTCATTGGTCTATCTAGATAAATATTGCCTACACGGACTGGCAGTGGTTCTCCAGGATTTGGACAAGGCTCTTATAAAGAGGTACCTGAAGATGCCAAGATTAGAACCTGGAACCCTTTTCAAAACTGTAAAGAAGTAGACTCACTAGCAGGGTTTGAGTAAACATTTACAATTAGCAACACAGAAATGAAGATGAAAAAATGGGGAAATAATAAAGTGTGAGACGAAATGTGAAAATAAGTAGGGTATAAAAATGTGAAGAATGTAAGAACATTTATGTTAAAGACTGCATATTAAGGTAAAATAAAACAAACAGTAAACATTCAAAGAACCAGAAAAGGAAGTCGGGGGGGGGGAGGGGGTTGGGGATTAATATGTTGTTCTGTTTTTGAGATAATGTTGATTGTGATGATGAGAAAATCTGTAAAACTCAATAAAAATGATTCAAAAACAAACAAAGAACCTGGGATCCTTCGTACAGAAATATGATATTTCATACAGAAATATTTCATACAGAAATATGAGCCACAGCACTTCTTCAAAGGAGAAGGAACCTAAGTGATGGAACCTAATTGATTAGAGGAAGTGGTACTGTATCCAGAATTCTGCTCCCCTTCTGAGGTTGGGAGGGAGGAGTTGAAGTAATGCAGACTGCCCCCCCCCAGTGTTCCAGGGACAGTTCCAGATTTACAGAAGCTGTCCTGGTTTCGGATTTGATGTCCCACTTTTCCTTAAAGGTAAAGGTAAAGGTACCCCTGCCCGTACGGGCCAGTCTTGACAGACTCTGGGGTTGTGCGCCCATCTCACTTAAGAGGCCAGGGGCCAGCGCTGTCCGGAGACACTTCCGGGTCACGTGGCCAGCGTGACATCGCTGCTCTGGCGAGCCAGAGCCGCACACGGAAACGCCGTTTACCTTCCCGCTGGTAAGTGGTCCCTATTTATCTACTTGCACCCGGAGGTGCTTTCGAACTGCTAGGTTGGCAGGCGCTGGGACCGAGCAGCGGGAGCGCACCCCGCCGCAGGGATTTGAACCGCCGACCTTTCGATCGGCAAGTCCTAGGCGCTGAGGCTTTAACCCACAGCGCCACCTGCGTCCCTATATACTTTTCCTTAGGACATCCCTTTTTTATTTGGAGAAATGTTGGAGGGCCTCAGCCTAGTATACCTGAAGGAGCATCTCCACCCCCATCGTTCAGCCCGGACACTGAGGTCCAGCGCTGAGGCCCTTCTGGCAGTTCCCTCCCTGCGAGAAGTAAAGCTACAGGGAACGAGGCAGAGGGCCTTCTCAGTAGTGGTGCCCGCCCTGTGGAACGTCTTCCCATCAAAGAAATAAACAATTATCTGACTTTTAGAAGATCTCTGAAGGCAGCCCTGTTTAGGGAAGCTTTTAACATTTGATGAATCATTGTATTTTAATGCAGTGGACACTCGGGTTGCAAACATGATCTGTGCGGGATGCACGTTCGCAACCCACAGCGTCCGCAACCTGCAGCGGTGCGTCTGCGCACGCGCAGGTTGCAATTCGGTGTTTCTGTGCATGTGCAAAGCACGATTTAGAGCTTCTGCGCATGCATGACTGCCGAAACCAGGAAGTAACCCTTTCCAGTACTTCTGGGTTTCGGCGGTCCGTAACAAAAAAAACACACAACCTGAAGCGTCTGTAACCCGAGGTATGACTGTATTCTGCTGGAAGCCACCTGGAGTGGAAACCCAGCCAGATGGGTGGGGTATAAATAAATAAATAAATAAATAAATAAATAAATAAATAATTGATAAGGGAAAGTGAGAAAAAGAAAAGATAGTGTAAGAGAGCACTGAAACACTGTGGATGGAGAACCGGAATCCAGTGTAAAAAAGAGAGCATGTTCGGTGAGCCGTAGAAGCCAGATGGCTGCAAATGCAGGAAGAAGCTGAACCCTGAAAGGTCTTGAAATTGGTAAGGGGAATTGATCAGGTTGGCCTAAACAAAGCTCAGTGTCAGGGCTGGCACAGCCATTAGGTGGGGTGAGGCTGCTGGGTTGTTGTTGTTGTTATTTATTACCCTCTAATAAAGGTAAAGGACCCCTGACAGTTAAGTCCAGTTGTGAACGACTCTGTAGTTGTGGCGCTCATCTCACTTTACTAGCCGAGGGAGCAGACGTTTGTCCACAGACAGTTTTTCTGGGTCATGTGGCCAGCATGACTGAGCCACTTCTGGCGAAACCAGAGCAGCACACGGAAACACCGTTTACCTTCTTGCTGGAGGGGTACCTATTTATCTACTTGCACTTGCTTTCGAACTGCTAGGTTGGCAGGAGCTGGGACTGAACAATGGGAACTCACCCCGTCGTGGTGATTCGAACCGCCGACCTTCTGATCAGCAAGCCCTAGGCTCAGTGGTTTAGACCACAGTGCCACCCATGTCCCTATATTACCCTCTAATACATTATGTCAAAATGGAGTATGTTTGGATTTTAAATGTGTCTGAGGCTGTCACCATCCTACGCCTAATCACCCAACCACTCTGCCCAGTATAGAGAGGTGGTTGGGCCAGCCATTGTCACGTGACCCCTGGAAGGCTGATAGAGGTTCTCCATCCCTGCTCTCCAACCAATCCCAGTCCTGCTTTGTCTGCGACACTCGATCAGCTCAGCCAATCCCTTGGCAAGAGAGATTTGTGATGCTTGGCAGCAAACAGGCATTGTGATTAAGCATCCTCCCTCAGCGGTATTTCCAGGAAAAGGAGAGAAGGCTGCATACACCTCAGCACATTCCTTGGGCCTCCCGGGAGCCATCGCTGCCCCATCGCCACACGCATCACACCAGACAGCTTTTTCCTTTGACCTGGAACAATGGAGCAGGTGACTCAGTGTCTCCGAGGCTCTGGAAACACCGTACCCGTGACAGAAGATGCTGCCAGGGCGAGCGGCACTTCCGAAAAACAGCAAGGGGGTTGCAAGGGCAGTGGCATAGGGGGAGAGGGAGGCCCTGGCCCACAACTCTTCAAAAGCAAAATACGTTTTGTTGAGGTGCAGCTTGGGAAGGTGGGAAAGCAGCTGAGAAAAACAGTGGAGTCGTGCTCTGCTGGGTATTAACTGAGAGCTTCCCCTAGAAGCAGCCATTCGTTCCTAACCACACTACAGAAGTGCATTGCTTCCCGCAATGAGACACCCATAACTCTGTGGGGCTGAAGCAGATACATAGCTGTCAGCTTACAGATTTGAAAATAAGGGACCAGCAGCCTCAAAAATAAGGGATCAGCAGCCAAAATAAGGGATTTTCAGAGCACAGGTATGTTCAACTTCTGAGCCCCTCCGAGCCAAAGGCAGAAAGCCCAGCCAGCAGCCAAATGAAGCCTCAAGTGGTGGGTCCCACAGTGCAGCAACCCAGCAAAGGGGATGCAGCAAGGAAAACCGCTGTCACCTCTCCGCTGGGAAGCGCTGAGCAAATGCGAGTCCCCAGGCAACACGGCCGATTTGATCGGCACAAGGCATGCAAGCTCCACCCCCCAGTCGTTCTTAGACTCCTTATTGGGTGAGCAATGCAGCCAAGCAACACAGTTGGAGCCTCCCTCCTCCCTGGCTGGCAGGGAGGGAGGGAGAGGAGCTGCTTCCTTTGAAACCCCGGAAATTTAAGGGACATCATCAATAAGGGACAGCAGTGGGACACAGTGCTGGGATAAGGGACTTTTCCGCCAAATAAGGGACGGTTGACAGCTATGAGCAGATATGACCCAATGCATCCCATATTCCCAAATCCTGCTCCAGGAAACAAGGCTTAAATAAAGTACTATGCATTAGAAGTACAGCAGTACCTCAGGTTACATACGCTTCAGGTTACATACGCTTCAGGTTACAGACTCCGCTAACCCAGAAATAGTGCTTCAGGTTAAGAACTTTGCTTCAGGATGAGAACATAAATTGTGCTGTGCAGCAGCAGGAGGCCCCATTAGCTAAAGTGGTGCTTCAGGTTAAGAACAGTTTCAGGTTAAGTACGGACCTCCAGAACGAATTAAGTACTTAACCTGAGGTACCACTGTATTATGATTTTTTGGTTTAAAGGCTTTTGCCCATCAAACATTTTAGCCTGAATTAAAGTTAATAAGATCCATAGCTGTCAACCTTTCCCTTTTCTTGCGAGGAATCCTAGTCGAAATAAGGGAATTTCCCTTAAAAAAAGGAAAATGTTGACAGCTATGATAAGATGTTAACATTAGACTGCAATCTTACCTCGGAGTAAGTTCCATTGAATTCAATGGAGCTAGTTTTTTGAGTCAACATGTATAGAATCACATTGGGCTCATTCAAAATTTCCTTTGTGCCTCATTTCTAGGCAAAGGTTTGGGATTTCTGTGTCCAAGTGGTTTTCTTTTCTTCCGCCCCTTCCCCCAGGAAAACCCACATTTTATAGCTGAATCAGAGTAAAACAGGACTCAGGTTTTCTTTGCCATGGACCTGGAAATCCCAAACCTGTGCCCAGAAAGTGTGGCACAAAAGGAGGTTTGGATGATTAGGCTGCAATCCTATTGTCACTAATCTGGCTGTAAACCCCACTGAGCACAGCGAAAGTTGCCTCTGAAACTGAATTTGCTGTTTGAATCTGACTACTTAAAATGTATTGATTGTATCTTTAAGTTCTGCTTTGATTTGCAGTGTTAAAACAGAGCCAAAGAAAGAAGGGGGAGTGGAACCTTTAATGGAATAATAAGAATTGTGACTATTGCTCAGTCAGCATATGGCATTGTTTAGACTCATCTACAGTGCTGATTGTGACACATTCTTCTATCCACATGTGTGTGTGTAAAATTAGAATCACTGTAATACTCAGTGTAAAGATGGGGTAGAAATTCAGTTTCTACAGAAAAATAGAAATCCAAAAGATGTATTGTTCATCAATAAATTATGACGATTTTGATATTAAAACACACTGGGCTGTATCCAATGTTAGTCCTACTCAGAGTAAACCCATCTGGGTTAATGGACATGGCAGATCTATTAATTTCTACTCTGGGCCTACTCTGAGTAGGACTAACATTGGCTACAAGCCTATATTTTCCTGTGATATATTTGTATAATTATATCTAACATTGGCTACAAGCCTATATTTTCCTGTGATATATTTGTATAATTATATCAACACCTTATAACACTTCGAGAGTTCCCTTTGATGGAGGAAGCAAGGGATTTCTTCTACAATATTCAGGAAAGGTTTTTGAGTTTAAAATCGAATGTTGAGCTGTGGAATGTTACACATCAGCTGGAAAAGAAAAATGGAAAACTGAAGCGGGAGGGGAAGGATGAACGGGCTTGCCTGAGCCCCCTAACAATTTATTGGAGTATGCTGGAGGATGGCCTCGCAAGCTGGCAACCTCAACCCTAATATGGAAGCACTCCTCTTAGGGAGCAAGGATATACTGCAACATTTAGTTGCAGTTTGCACTTGTAAAGTCTCTTCCAGACTACCAGTTTATTGAGTATTCATCCTGATTTTGCTTCCATGTGGAAGTCAGGCTGTGTCTAATTTTCATTGAACATTTGTTCTGATTTACAATAATAGACTCATAGAATTGTAGAGTTGGAACGGACCTGGAGGGTCATCTAGTCGAGCCCCCTGCAATGATGAAATCTTTCGCCCAAGGTCGAGCTTGAACCCACCACCCAGAGATTAAGAGTCCCATGCTCTACCAACTGAGCCATCCCACCTTGGCAGTTTTCTTTATGGGAGAGTCATAGGACGAGCGTCCATCCAGATTTGCCTCCTTGCAATCATTCCTTCATCCCACACTTTTCAGTCCATCTTCCCATTACTTTCCTAACTGCAACAAGTCTCTCCCCCCCCCCCTTTTACAAAAATGAATAAAATAAAGTGTGTTTCTTACACTAGGGCAGCAGAGTGCTTTCATTCATTTCAATTGCACAAACCCACATTTCCAGTATCTGCTCGAATCCCTCTTGCAAAATACTGGAGGTGACCTAAAAAACTCCACCTTTTGGCTCTGACATGAGCATTTAAGGGTGGTTCAGAATAAAAATTACAAATCACACATATAAAAAAAAGCCTCCCACAAGATAATTAAAAACAGACTTGTCCCTTCAATTGAACCACTTGTCTGTATCTAATATTATATATTTCCTTCCTTTATCTGTGAGACATTTGGACTGTTTTATACAAGAGTTCTGCCCTTATTCTTAAATAGAGGACGGAGGCCTGGACTCCATCTCCTTCCTTGCAACATATATTACCCTAAACACACCATCCTCCCCACAAATTCTCACCAGAATGCTTTCTAGCAAAGAAAGGACATTCCAGGAAGGAGCCCCCATAGCAACCTGGTGGTGCCCAGGCACCCATGAGATCTTAATCATCACAAGCTCGTTAACAAACCAATTAGCTGATTTATTTTAGGGGGTGTAAAACAACAACAAGCACTTTACATATTGTTGGGTGGAATAAGGAACAATGATGAACATGCCCTCCCCAGGAGACCAGTACTCCCGACTAGGAATGATTTCATGCTTGGTGAATGTAGCAATGGGTGTCCCATCAAGGCCTCTCCCTTCTTGCGGTCTCCAGACATCCACCAGCTTGCCAAAGACATCTGCAGCTGAATCCGTCATGGACACACATTTAAAGTACATTTTCCTCCCACCCACAAGAGTCATGGGAACTGCAGTTTTTAAGGATGCTGGGAATTATAGCCGTCTGAGGGGTAAACTACGCTTCCCAGAATTCTGTGGGAATGTTCAGGGAGGCAGGAGAGGATATATTGTTTATTAATATCCTTCCTAACTTGTGGTAGCAAGTTCTGTAACTTAGCAGAGTTTTACATTCCCCTTTTAAACACACATCAGGTAGCTGGTTGCAGGCTTGTTTAAGCCTCTCAATATTAGATTCCTGGTAAGTTCCCTTATTTCCCCCTTAAAAGAATATACACACCACAATCTTGTGTAAAGTATATAAAAGAAGTTTACTCACATCATCAGTTCACAGTTGGATCCCTGAAGGCAGACTTCATTACAAAGGATATACATGTGAGTCTATCCCATATGGAGATAGTCCCTTTGTCCCTTTGTCCTCTGTTGGCAGAAAGCCAACAGAGCATTTCTAGCTGAAAAGCTCTTCAATGATGCAGAAGCTCAAAGAGAGGAAGATGGCTGCGTGCCTTGTCCTTTTTGATACCTGGACAGGTAAGGTCACACCCACCTCTAGTCACATGCAAAAGGTAGGATGCTCCAGCCCAGGAAGAAACAGAATGTTTTGACTGACTGGACCAAACATCCCCTTGCATGTCCACTCTAGGAAAACAAGGAATGTTGTACTTGACTGCTACTTATGTATCACATCCTACATTTTCCAGGTGGAAATGTGCTATAAATGTGCTATAAATATATGACGTGTACACAGCAAGTGTAAGAATGCTGGCCCAGCTCTCCCGGATTTCAGACAGGCTTGTCTACTGCCTAGGGTTGCCATACGTCCGGAATTTCACGGACACAACCAGCAATTGGCCATCGGAAACAGTGTCTGGGTGGAAATCGGTGAAATGTCCAGGAAAATCTGGATCTATGGCAACCCATGTCGGCAGTGTTGTTTTTGGTGATTTCCCTCAAAATCAGCTCAAAAAGGGGGGGGGGGGGATAGAATGAAAGCTCAACAACACCCCCACCCCAAAGAAAAAAGCTCAATAACTTTTCTGTCCAGATTTTCACCTTTTTGAAATATGTCAACGCTACTACTTCCCCTACCTGGGGGTTGAACCTGAGACCCTCTGCAAAAAAAGCAAATAATAATAATAATACCCCACCATCTCGTTGGGTTTCCCCAACAGATGCTCCGCCCCTTCCCCAAAGAAATACCTTTTGTCAGTCAGTATCTCCAATATCTATGGTGTTTCACACAACAGCATCCCACTTAGATGTAATGGGGGGGGGGAATGTGATTCCTTTTTGCGGAGGGCTGATGTGTCCGTGGCTATCCTAGTCCCGCTACTCACCTACTGACCTTAATTTCAAGAAGCTGCAAATCTACTTCGCAGGCTAGCACTGAGCATAAGCTGCTCCATTTGGGTTCTGGTCGAGTTGTTGCCCTTTCCCCAACCCCAAACACACTCCTTTCTTCTGGCGCCTAGTTAGAAAGCTCCTTAATCCAATACTAACAGAACCGTGTAACAGTTACAATCGCCAGTCTCCTTCTCCTTTCTGCTATCCAGCTTTTCCCAGATCAGGTTTTAATGCCTATTAAGTGTTTAAACATCTATGGTCCTAAACTCTTGCCAAGCAATTTCTTTTTATTAAGCCACGTGGGAGCTGAAAAAGAGATGATGCGTCCATGGTTTTGCATGTGCGATAAACTCCAAAGATCTCCACGCACCCAGAAAGATTAGGAACAGAGGACAGGACCTTATATCAAGTCAGACCATTGGTGCATCTATCTCAGTTTTGCCTACACTGACTGGAAAAAGTTCTCCAGAGTTTTAGACAGGCCTCTCCCACTCTTACCTGGAATTGTCGGGGGTGGAACCTGGGACCTTCTGAATTATGGCCCTTCCCCTGGTTATGCTGGACCTGAGATGCCTAGGACCTCAATCCAGGAATTGGGAAGCTGTTGGAATCCAACACCCATCACCCCCAGCCCACCATGGTCAGTACTCAGGGATGATGGGTGTTGGAGTCCAGCAACATTCTCCATCCTTGCCTTAACCTTTTCCAACTCAGGAATAAAACTTGCACCCCAAATCCAGACGTTTGGGACTACCAATCCCAGCATCCCTGTCCATTTGCCACAGCGGATGGGGGTTGCAGTCCACAACATCTGGAGGGCACCATGTTGGCTAGGCTGAAGTATTCAGGCCCAGTAAGTTCTGGAAGTTTCAGAGAGGTGAGTGTGGACAGAAAAACACTCACAGATATTGATCTTTACAGGAGAAGGAGAGTCATAAGAACTTTCTGGGGTCCTGTCCTTAAAGAGAAGGTGGTAGATGCTCCACAAATTTTTTAAAAATAATAATCTGTCACTGCTTCAAACAGCATTTTGGCTCCCCTTAGCTGCCTTGACAGGATGTCCCAATGGGAACAATATTCTATCATGATATAGCACTGTGCCCAGGGGTGTTCTTGAGAAAGCAAAGATGGCTGCCCTCACCACCATTGGCCAGCTGGAGAGGGATAAGAAATCATTCTTCTTTTGGGACCAGGTTCAGAACTGGCATTCTTGGGCCGTTGCCAGGGGCCCAGATGCATGGCAGGACCAACAACTATATGGGGGGCTTTCTGAATAATTAAAACAGCTCACAGCTGTCTAGCACAACTGGCTGTGCTGCAATTGTTTCTCACTTCCCACACCCAGCAGGTAATCCTGCAGGGTGGGGGGTATAGCAATGCAGGATGATGACTTTGTCAGCACCTCCCCTCAAACCCAGAGCTGGACCCAGCTGTTTGGGCTTGATGCTTTAAAGACGCTTTGGAAAGCTCAACTGGTCCAAAACGCAGCAGGCAGGTTGCTAGCTGGAGTTCCATTCAGAGCTCAAATAACCCTTGTTTTAAAACAGCTGTACTGGTTATTAGTTTGTTTTTGGACTCAATTCAAGGTGTTTAAGGCCCTAAACAACTTAGACCTCAAATTTCCAAAAGACCACCTCCATCATGACCAACCCTCTCAGGTGTTAAGATTGGCAGAGGGAGACCTCATGGTAGTTCTGCCACCCTCAGAAACTTATTTTTTCTTTTATTTTTTTGCAAATTTCTGCAGTGAGGGGGTCTTAAAAATAAGTTTTTGTGAGGAATTCAAATCTGCTATGATTTTTATGATTGGACAACATTTAGCTTGGCTAATCTACGTTTTATGAAGAAAACGTTTGGTTTTCTTGGAAAACCAAATAATTCAAATTTTACCTCCTGAAAATGTCAGGCAATGCCACAAAAAAACTAGTTTCTCTGCATAAACCATATCTATGCATACAATATTACATTGTAACCATAAAACTACATCAGTTAATAAGAAGTTTCATCGAGTCTTGAGAGCCAGCGTGGTGTAGTGGTTAAGAGCGGTGGACTTGTAATCTGGTGAACCCGGTTCACTTCCCCACTCCTCCACATGCAGCTGCTGGGTGACCTTGGGCTAATCACATGTCTCTGAAGTCTCACAGCCTCACTCACCTCACAGAGTGTTTGTTGTGGGGAAGGAAGGGGAAGGAAGGGGAAGGAGATTGTTAGCTGCTTTGAGACTCCTTGAGGGGAGTGAAAGGCGGGATATCAAGTCCAAACACTTCTTCTCACTTTGAATTGATCTTGGACATCAGTTGACTTGCTTCTTGGTCTCTGCTGCAGCTTTCATGTTTCTCATATATATTCACATGACAGTTGAAAAATTCAACATGCCCTAATGTGGAATGGTGGCCTGGGAGAGGGTTTTCTCTGTGGCAGCCCGTAAGTTGTGGAATTCTGCCAGAAACACACACTTAGAGATGCATCTGGTGCCTTCATTGTATAACATTCATCATATGGTGAAGCAACATCTCTTTACCCTGACCTTTGACACTCAAGACCCTTCCTGCTGAAATAGGAGGGGCCCCAACAGTATTGGCATTCCGCCGGCTCCTGAATTCCCACAAAGATTTAATAGTTTCTGCTGTTTGCTAAAGAAGAAGCACCTGTTTACCTTGGTGTTTGACAGTTAAGGTATTTTGTGCTGAGTGGGGCCCACCTCTTTTGCTGAATCTCTGCTCTTCTCTTTTCATTGGAATGAATTTACTTGTTTTTATCATTGTAACTATTTTAATTTGTGTCTAATTATATGATTATATTTGGGTAAAATTATGGTGAAGAGTGGGCAAGAAATCTTACGAATAAAGAAATTATGGATGTTGGAGAAATTTGATTCAGTTTGTATTTAAAGGTGACCCTACCCAATTCACATTTTCCAAAGCAATATGTGAACCGAAACACAGCCGTCCTTAGAAATTCACACTTCTGCGAATTTTGCAATTCTCCAGCTAAGTAATGTGAATAAAAATGCATATACTGGGGTAAAGTGTGCAAATAGCATACAAAAGGATATTTCATTTAAGGGAAATTGCTTTGCAAAAATACATCTCATAGGCAAAAATATACAAAAATGTGTACATAAGGAGAATTTCGCACTAAAATGCCAATTAATTTTCCTGTACCAAGACCAAAGCTGCTGCTCGTAGATATTGCTATCACTCAGGGAAACAGGCAACACAAGTTATGCACCCAGGTGGCAAAAATAGATGTTGGGCCAAGTTAGAAGTGCCCAGCAGTCTGTGGCTCCAGCTCATTGTACCTTCTGAGTATGACCTTTGATGCAAAGCAATGCGATACCCATCCTTTTTAGACAAGGTCTCCTTGTTCGTAACCAGGAGACAGACTGTCTTGACAGATAAAGCCTCTTGTAGATATCAGACAGTGAGAGAGAAAACAGCTTCAGCCCAGTGCCTATCAGAGAGGCTTGTGCCTCTGAGATCAAAGCAGGAATAGTTCATTGAGAAGGAGCAGCGTTTGGGAAAGGACGGACTGTAGGCCATTTGCTTTCAGGATGAGCAATTGGGGCTGATCTGCCTGTTAAGGATAGAGGAGAATTTTGATGGAAAGGAGGATGGAAATTGCAGATGTTTGCTTATTTGTCCTATGCGTAGAACAGAAATCAAACCAACAAATATAACAAGTATTTGCTCTTGTTTTCAGTTGGCAAGCGATACATAATCATTGAGTTTCTTCTTACCCCAATTTGCATCACATTGAAATGAACGTTGTGGAATAATGTAATGATAACGTAAAGCATTGCAAAATGTGCATATTATGATAAATTTGCATGAAAATGCTGATGAATTTTCACGAGGACTTAAACAAACAAACAACACCCCCTAGCAACCCAAAGTGCAAATTAAGTAAGTTCACTCTTATATGTGAATGGAACCAAATTTCTTCCCCATCCCTAGATGTTCATCGCACCCAGTTGTGGTAGACAAGTTCTTGGTAGTGTACATTTTGGGAAGGAGGGACTGTGCCTAGGCCATGCAAATACTTCATTATATCTCACTGTGTGTTTGTGTGTCTGTGTATATATATAAAGGTTGTTTACTTTGAAGTCTGAACATCTCCTGCTTCCACAGCACAGCTGGATCCAAGCCCCATTTCCTGATCCTAGAATAACAACAGCAGCACAGAGAAACAGCCCAGAGGCCAGCAGGGTCGCGATGCACACAACTTTCCAGTTCCTTTTCTCATTCAGACTCTGCTCTGTAGTCCAGAAATAAGGGCCACGTGAGGAATTTGTGCATTCAGGTCAGGATAAAAGAGAATCTCTTCTCCTGCTTGATTTACCCCAGATATACCTATGCTCCAGTAGTCCTTATTGGTTCTTATTTTTATTTTATTTTTTAAAATAAATTTTTATTAAGATTTTTGCATTACAAAATAGAAAAAGAAAAAAACAAAATAAACAAAATAAAAGTTGTTAAAAACTATCAATCTTTTCGTCACATTATTTTTCATTTACTTGTTTCTCGGACCTCCTCATACCTCCCTTTTTTGTATTCCAATTCAAATTTATTAGCTCAGCAGTTTCTTTCCCTCTTTATTCTACCCAGATCTTTAAATCTTAAATTATTATAACCTTGAGTTTTTACTTATACCATTTTTTCATATTCTTTTATACCAATACAGCTAGAAACCACTTAATTTTTCTTATTGGTCCTTATTTTATGAGTTGGTTTCATGCTTTACCTTTTTCTCTTATTGTGCTCTGTGATTGTTGTTTATTATTGTATGCTGTCCTTGGAGGGGATAGATTTAAAAAAAAAACAAAACAAACAACAACAATAATATTGTGTTCAGATAGTAAAGATAAAGGGACCCCTGACCGTTAGGTCCATTCGCAGATGACTCTGGAGTTGCGGTGCTCATCTTGCTCTATAGCCAGCGTTTGTCCGTAAACAGCTTCTGGGTCATGTGATCAGCATGACTAAGCCGCTTCTGGTGAACCAGAGCAGTACACGGAAATGCTGTTTACCTTCCCGCCAGTTTACCTATTTATCTACTTGCACTTTGACATGCTTTCGAACTGCTAGGTGGGCAAGAGCTGGGTTCAGATAGACTCCATTAATTCATCATCACTGTCACCATCAATAGTGACGTGTGTTGCAATGGAGCTTCTCTCCTGACACTGGTGTCGCTGCAGTTTACCTGATGGGGTGGGACAGGCTGGCAGCAAGCTTGGGTCTGTGTGGGTGCCCAGGTGACTCCAGTTCAGCTCTCACCTTGCCACTGCTTGGTCCTGCCCCAGCCCCTTTACAGGTAAGTGGCCATGATGCCCATATCAGTGGCTCTGAACCTCTTTTCTACCATATTGGCTCCTACTGGTTGTCATAGCAGTGACAACAGATGAAGATGGCAAAGACAGGATTCGAAGCCCTGAGTCCGCTAGCACAAGCGCTCTTGTACTAGTGGATAGCTGAGTTTAAAAGTTGTGCAAGAGAGGAATCCAACACAGCAGTTGCGTGAGTGGAAACGTATTGCGCAGCAGACTGTGCAACGTATCATGCAGCAATGTTACCAGCCACCTGCTTGTGCATTCTCTTGCACAACAGTGATCTGCTGGCACAAAGCATTTCACTATTGGGACGGGTGTGCAACTACTAAGCGCCTTTCACTTAGTGCTTCAATGGCTACAATTCAGGGTGGGGGACTTTTGTGGCCTCCCAGATGTTGTTGGACCTCAGCTCCCCTCATCCCTGACTGTTGACCATGCTAGTTGGGACTGATGGGAGATGGAGGACCACAAATTCCCCCACCCCTGTTCTAACTAAATGTAAAAATGTGAAATGCAGAGAAACTCCAGCATCTGTTAACAGCTGTCAGAAGCTGTGTAGCAGCTGAATGAAAAACTCCAGTGCCTCTTTCTACATGAGACTGGTCATGGTTGCTGTCAAAGTGGGTCCATATTTGTTGATTATTTAATTTATTAATTACATGCCCTTCACCCTGAGGTCCCAGGGAGGGTTACAACATTAAAAAAACTGTCTTAATCATTGAATCTACAGTTTTTCAAGATGAAGTACACCTATGCTTTTTGTTTGCTTGCATAATGATGATGATGATACTTTAATATTTAATTTAATTTATATACTGCCTTTTTATCTGAGGATCCTAGGGTGGTTCACAACAGAAAAATACAAAATGAGAATACAAAATACATAATAAAACCAAACCAAACCAATACCCCCCATTTTTATATACTGTGCTTTAAAAAAAAGTTAAATTGTGTTTTCTAATGTGCAGCTTTGTACTGTATTTACTTCCTCTTGGAACAGATCGTATTTCATATAATACCGGTATGTTTAGCTTTTTCTGCATGCATTTATAACAATTATAAGGCTATGCAGGGATAGTATTTGGAATCTAGTGACCCCTAGTCTTAATTCCCTTGGGATGTCACTGATTCACAATACTTTAGGCCCGCCAAAACTACAGAATGTTAGGCATGAAATCCCTGTGATTAGACCTCTTGACTTTATTTGTAAAAGCAGCCATGGGGTGCCCAAAATGAGATCAGAGCAATGGCAATGGGGGAAGGGTGTGTGTTTAACAATTTTCCTGTTCAACATTCAAGGGGAGATGGGGCAAAAAATTCAAAGTTGCTGCCTTAATATCCTTGCAGCTTCTATTAAGTTAAAAACAAGAGCATAGATTTCCCACATAACATTTGGCCCTTATTCATGTGCTTCTCCCTTCAACTCAATGGTGAAGCTTAAGGATACAGTGGTACCTCAGGTTAAGTACTTAATTCGTTCCGGAGGTCCGTTCTTAACCTGAAACTGTTCTTAATCTGAAGCACCACTTTAGCTAATGGGGCCTCCCGCTGCCGCCGCGCCACCAGAGCACGATTTCTGTTCTCATCCTGAAGCAAAGTTCTTAACCTGAAGCACTATTTCTGGGTTAGTGGAGTCTGTAACCTGAAGCGTATGTAACCTGAAGCGTATGTAACCTGAGGTACCACTGTATTAGCAATTTTTTTAAAAACACCCCAACAGTGAATAGTTGTTATCAGCTCCTTACACACCAGCATTAATGCTGTAATCCTTTCCACACTTACTTGAGAGTGTAAGCCTGATGTGTAACTTCCATAAAAATAAAGGGGACTTACCGGTATTTCTGAATAGAAATGCAGAGGATTGCACAGTTTAGTAGCTATTGTATAGCTTTGATGTGTGCAGTGTTTCATTCTAATTTTGGGTGAAATCCTCAAATTAAAACATTCACACCTGGGTGCATGTGTGTGCATATGCACAAACACACACACACACACACACACACACACACACACACACACACACAACGGAAGAGAGAGAGAGGCCATATTTATGGCCAACAGACCCTTTTGCTTTGGAAGAATAAGTGGGAGAAAAATTGTGTTCCTATATTACCCCTTGGCTCCCAGTACGTTTCTGAGCACAATTCAAAGTGTTGGTGCTGACCTTTAAAGCCCTTAACGGCGCTGAGGGCCTTCTGGCGGTTCCCTCACTGCGAGAAGTGAAGTTACAGGGAACCAGGCATAGGGCCGTCTTGGTAGTGGCGCCAGCCCTGTGAAACGTCCTCCCATTAGATGTCAAGGAAATAAACAACTCCCTGACTTTTTGAAGACATCCGAAGG